>NW_027101150.1:20000-28303 GCF_029633855.1 Hoplias malabaricus | reverse complement strand
CACACTCTATCAGATTGCACCAGACTTGCCCTCCAATGGGTCCTCACCCACGGACGTAGATTGAGTTCATTTCGGTCCCGAAACCTTCAAACGGGGCCTCGCACCGATATTTTTCGTCACTACCTCCCCGTGTCGGGAATGGGTAATTTGCGCGCCTGCTGCCTTCCTTGGATGTGGTAGCCGTTTCTCAGGCTCCCTCTCCGGAATCGAACCCAGATTCCCCGTTACCCGTGGTCACCACACGTAGTCCCGTAGACTACCGTCGAAAGTTGATAGGGCAGACACTCGAATGAGACGTCGCCGCCCCGAAGGGCTCTGCGATCGGCCAAAGGTTATCTAGAGTCACCAAAGCGGACCCGACCGGAGTCGGGAGGGGGTTTTTTGGTTCTGATAAATGCACGTATCCGTGGGGGGCGCCGAGGGGGGAAGGTGAACCAGTCACCGACCACCTCGAAACGGCACCCCCACTTCCAACGCTTCGTTTGCATGTATTAGCTCTGGAATTACCACAGTTATACCAAGTAACGTGTGGAGCGATCAAAGGAACCATAACTGATTTAATGAGCCATTCGCAGTTTCACTGTACCAACGCCCGTGTGTACTTAGACTTGCATGGCTTAATCTTTGAGACAAGCATATGATACTGGCAGGATCAACCAGGCCGATCCCTCTGGTACTCAAACCCGGCTTGGGGGAAAGAGAGAGAGTCGGTGGTGCGTGGAACTCGACCCCCCCGAAGGAGGAAGAGACGCGCACCGCGGAAAGGCTTTTCGAACGAGACCCCCCGGAGGTGGGTCTGCAATCGGGGGTTTGACTACTTGGAAAATGTACGATTCAAGGCCCGGACGGTGCAGGCTAGGGGCCGGTTCCTTCCCTCAATAGGATCCCGACCCTAAGGCACCACCGACTCGGACCTTTTAACGGACCCAAACTGCGGTGGAAATTAGACCGACGGATCGGCTAAGTCTCCCTCGGAACGATTCTGGGACAAGCGGACCCCCTGTTACGGGGGGTCCACGAGCCATGGAGGCTGGAGCACGTGGCGGGGAGGATCGTTCTAAAAGCCGGTATTATTTCGGATTAGAAGCCTGCCCCTGGTGCTCCGGGTATGCCGCATTTCGAACGGGCGTAAAGGACGTCCGTTTAAGGGAAGAGAATGGAAGAGAATTTCCTGGCCCCCTCAAAGCGCGAGGAGGTCGGCATAGGTTTTACGGTACGCCCCCCCCGGAGCCGTCTGATGTTCAGAAGACGAAGGGTTTTGCCCCCAATCTCGTAAGGTCGAGGGCTCACCACCGAACTTCCAGCCGCGGTCCTTGGTAGGACCGATACGCGGACAAGCCGCAAAATCCTGGCCCCCTCGCAGTGCGAGGAGGTCGGCAAAGGTTTTACGATTCGCCCCCCGGAGCCTACGGTTAGTTTTCTCGATTTAAGAAGACGAAGGGGGGTCGGGGCCCGGGAACCGTAAACCGAGCGCCTCTTCCCCTGCGAACTTCCAGCCGCGGTCCTTGGTAGGACCGATACGCGGACAAGCCGCAAATCCTGGCCCCCTCGCAGTGCGAGGAGGTCGGCAAAGGTTTTACGATTCGCCCCCCCGGAGCCTACGGTTAGTTTTCTCGATTTAAGAAGACGAAGGGGGTCGGGGCCCGGGAACCGTAAACCGAGCGCCTCTTCCCCTGCGAACTTCCAGCCGCGGTCCGTTTAAAAAGACCGATCCGTGACACCTCTAATGCGCTCTTTGCCTCCGGCCGTTTCCAGCGCGGGGGCCCGGTGGTGCGCTCCCAAGTCCCCGCGGAGGGGAAAATCTGGGAGATCCCACATTAGACCAAGCGGAACGCCGGTCTTCGCCTCGGGGGTTTGTATGCCCCTTTCGACTCGCGCACGGGCAAGAGTTAGGTTAGGAACGGGGACAACTGCCGGCGGGGCGGCCCGTCGCACCCACCCCGCAAGTGGGCAGGTGGTCGGTGGCCTGTGGACCCGCCGCTCGGATTCGTTTATAGTAGGAACCATAACGGGGTACAACCCTCATACGCTCGACCCCCTCACGCCCAGAGAAGTGTTCACCTCCCTGGGCATATATCGAACGAATCATCGGGATTGAAGGGGAGGCCACCCAAACCATCCCCTTAGCCCAGAGGGGTGCCAGTCCTCGGGCTTCGGTATTCGCATCACCGGGGTCTATGGAGGTCTCGACTTAGGTTTTGAAAACCTCCAGAGGGGGGGCCGGATTAACCACCACCCTAGCCCAGAGGGGTGCCAGTCCTCGGGCTTCGGTATTCGCATCACCGGGGTCTATGGAGGTCTCGACTTAGGTTTTGAAAACCTCCAGAGGTGGGGCCGGATTAACCACCACCCTAGCCCAGAGGGGTGCCAGTCCTCGGGCATGTCACTTCGCATCACCGGGGTTCTATGGAGGTCTCGACTTAGGTTTTAAAAACCTCCAGAGGGTGGGGGCATATCTTATCCCCACCCTAGCCCAGAGGGGTGCCAGTCCTCGGGCATGTCATTTCGCATCACCGGGGTCTACGGAGGTCTCGACTTAGGTTTTGAAAACCTCCAGAGGGTGGGGGCATATCTTATCCCCACCCTAGCCCAGAGGGGTGCCAGTCCTCGGGCTTCGGTATTCGCATCACCGGGGTCTACGGAGGTCTCGACTTAGGTTTTGAAAACCTCCAGAGGGTGGGGCCTGACTTACCACCAACCCTTAGCCCAGAGGTGTGCCACTCCTCGGGCATGGAATTCGCATCAACGGGGTCTACGGATGTCTCGACTTAGGTTTTGAACACATCCAGGGAAGCAGAGCGGACATTCCCATTATTTCAAGCCCATCGGGAAGCCACTCCTTTGGGCATAGCGTTTCGCATCGCTGTTACCCAAACTTACGTCTGATTTAATGCCTCCCTAATATCCCGACGGCACCAGGCTGAGAAACCATATGCCCACAGGATTTGAGGCGTTGGAACCTCGTTCGCATAGCCGACAACGATGAACCTCCCTCGGACTCGCTACGAGGCTTGAGGAGGGTCCTGATTTTCTTAAAATCTCAGGTGAGGGACTTAGAAAATTTTCACTTTAAAACCACAGACCTCCAGAGGAGAGACCGGGCTTATCACAACCTTAGCCCAGAGGGCGTCACTCCTCGGGCATGTCACTTCGCATCACCGGGGGTCCATGGATGTCTCGACTTAGGTTTTGAACACATCCAGAAGGGGGGGCCGGATTAACCACCACCC
Source organism: Hoplias malabaricus (assembly GCF_029633855.1). Classification (NCBI taxonomy): domain Eukaryota; kingdom Metazoa; phylum Chordata; class Actinopteri; order Characiformes; family Erythrinidae; genus Hoplias; species Hoplias malabaricus. Next base: position 25,073 of record NW_027101150.1, on the reverse strand, counting down.
TTAGCCCAGAGGGGTGCCAGTCCTCGGGCTTTAAATTCGCTTCGCCGGGGTCTATGGAAGTCATTTTTTAGACCTCCAGAGGGGAGGCAACCCAAACCATCCCCTTAGCCCAGAGGTGTGCCACTCCTCGGGCTTGTGTATTCGCATCACCGGGGTCCATGGAAGTCATTTTAGACATCCAGAGGGGAGGCCACCCTAACCATCCCCTTAGCCCAGAGGGGTGCCAGTCCTCGGGCTTTAAATTCGCTTCGCCGGGGTCTATGGAAGTCATTTTTAGACCTCCAGAGGGGAGGCAACCCAAACCATCCCCTTAGCCCAGAGGTGTGCCAATCCTCGGGCTTGTGTATTCGCATCACCGGGGTCCATGGAAGTCATTTTAGACATCCAGAGGGGAGGCCACCCTAACCATCCCCTTAGCCCAGAGGGGTGCCAGTCCTCGGGCTTTAAATTCGCTTCGCCGGGGTCTATGGAAGTCATTTTTAGACCTCCAGAGGGGAGGCAACCCAAACCATCCCCTTAGCCCAGAGGTGTGCCACTCCTCGGGCTTGTGTATTCGCATCACCGGGGTCCATGGAAGTCATTTTAGACATCCAGAGAGTGGGGCCGGTCTTACCACCACCCTTAAGCCCAGAGGGCGTCACTCCTCGGGCATGAAATTCGGATTACCGGGGTCTATGGATGTCTCAACTTAGGTTTTGAACACATCCAGAGGGGAGGCCACCCAAACCATCCCCTTAGCCCGGAGGTGTGCACCTCCTCGGGCTTCAAATTCGAATCACCGGGGTCCATGGAAGTCATTTTAGACATCCAGAGAGTGGGGCCGGTCTTACCACCACTCTTAGCCCAGAGGGCGCCACTCCTCGGGCATGAAATTCGCATCACCGGGGTCCATGGAAGTCAGTTTAGACCTCCAGAGAGTGGGGCCGGTCTTACCACCACTCTTAAGCCCAGAGGGCGTCACTCCTCGGGCATGAAATTCGGATTACCGGGGTCTATGGATGTCTCAACTTAGGTTTTGAACACATCCAGAGGGGAGGCCACCCAAACCATCCCCTTAGCCCGGAGGTGTGCACCTCCTCGGGCTTGAAATTCGAATCACCGGGGTCCATGGAAGTCAGTTTAGACCTCCAGAGAGTGGGGCCGGTCTTACCACCACCCTTAAGCCCAGAGGGCGTCACTCCTCGGGCATGGAATTCGCATCAACGGGGTCTACGGATGTCTCGACTTAGGTTTTGAACACATCCAGGGAAGCAGAGCGGACATTCCCATTATTTCAAGCCCATCGGGAAGCCACTCCTTTGGGCATAGCGTTTCGCATCGCTGTTACCCAAACTTACGTCTGATTTAATGCCTCCCTAATATCCCGACGGCACCAGGCTGAGAAACCATATGCCCACAGGATTAGAGGCGTCTGAACCCCTTTCGCATAGCCGACAACGATGAACCTCCCTCGGACTCGCTACGAGGCTTGAGGAGGGTCCTGATTCTCTTAAAATCTCAGGTGAGGGACTTAGAAAATATTCACTTTAAAACCACAGACCTCCAGAGGAGAGACCGGGCTTATCACAACCTTAGCCCAGAAGGCACCACTCTTCGGGCATGTCACTTCGCATCACCGGGGTCCATGGAAGTCTCGACTTAGGTTTTGAACGCATCCAGAGGGTGGGAGCCGGACTTACCACCACCCTTAGCCCAGAGGGCGTCACTCCTCGGGCATAAAATTCGGATAACCGGGGTCCATGGAAGTCAATTTTGACCTCCAGAGAGGGGGGGGGCCTGGCTTACCACCACCCTAAGCCCAGAGGGCGTCACTCCTCGGGCATGAAATACGCTACACCGGGGGTCCATGGAAGTCAGTTTAGACCTCCAGAGAGGGGGGGGGCCGGGCTTACCACCACCCTTAGCCCAGAGGGCACCACTCCTCGGGCTTGAAATTCGCATCACCGGGGTCCATGGAAGTCTCGACTTAGGTTTTGGAAACCTCCAGAGGGGGGGCTGCACTTACCACCACCCTTAGCCCAGAGGTTCATCACTCCTCGGGCATGAAATTCGGATAACCGGGGTCCATGGAAGTCAGTTTAGACCTCCAGAGAGTGGGGCCGGGCTTACCACCACCCTAAGCCCAGAGGGCGTCACTCCTCGGGCATGAAATTCAGATAACCGGGGTCCATGGAAGTCAGTTTAGACCTCCAGAGAGTGGGGCCGGGCTTACCACCACCCTAAGCCCAGAGGGCGTCACTCCTCGGGCATGAAATTCGGATAACCGGGGTCCATGGAAGTCTCGACTTAGGTTTTGGAGACCTCCAGAGGGGGGGCCGGGCATACCACCACCCTTAGCCCAGAGGGCGTCACTCCTCGGGCATGAAATACGCTATACCGGGGGTCCATGGAAGTCAGTTTTGACCTCCAGAGAGGGGGGGCCTGGCTTACCACCACCCTAGCCGAGAGGGCGTCACTCCTCGGGCATGAAATTCGCTTCACCGGGGTCCATGGAAGTCATTTTAGACCTCCAGAGAGGGGGGGCTGCACTTACCACCACCCTAGCCGAGAGGGCGTCACTCCTCGGGCATGAAATTCGGATCACCGGGGTCCATGGAAGTCAGTTTAGACCTCCAGAGAGTGGGGCCGGGCTTACCACCACCCTAAGCCCAGAGGGCGTCACTCCTCGGGCATGAAATTCGGATAACCGGGGTCCATGGAAGTCTCGACTTAGGTTTTGGAGACCTCCAGAGGGGGGGCCGGGCATACCACCACCCTTAGCCCAGAGGGCGTCACTCCTCGGGCATGAAATACGCTTAACCGGGGTCCATGGAAGTCAATCTAGACCTCCAGAGAGGGGGGGCCGGGCTTACCACCACCCTTAGCCCAGAGGTGTGCTCCTCATCGGGCATGAAATACGCTTCACCGGGGTCCATGGAAGTCATTCGAGACCTCCAGAGGGGGGGCTGGGCATACCACCACCCTTAGCCCAGAGGTGAGTCACTCCTCGGGCATCAAATTCGCATCACCGGGGTCCATGGAAGTCAGTTTAGACTTCCAGAGGGGGGGCCGAGCATACCACCACCCTTAGCCCAGAGGTGTGCTCCTCATCGGGCATCAAATTCGCATCACCGGGGTCCATGGAAGTCATTCGAGACCTCCAGAGGGGGGGGCCGAGCATACCACCACCCTTAGCCCAGAGGTGAGTCACTCCTCGGGCATCAAATTCGCATCACCGGGGTCCATGGAAGTCAGTTTAGACTTCCAGAGGGGGGGCCGAGCATACCACCACCCTTAGCCCAGAGGTGTGCTCCTCATCGGGCATCAAATTCGCATCACCGGGGTCCATGGAAGTCATTCGAGACCTCCAGAGGGGGGGCCGAAGCATACCACCACCCTTAGCCCAGAGGTGAGTCACTCCTCGGGCATCAAATTCGCATCACCGGGGTCCATGGAAGTCAGTTTAGACTTCCAGAGGGGGGGCCGAGCATACCACCACCCTTAGCCCAGAGGTGTGCTCCTCATCGGGCATCAAATTCGCATCACCGGGGTCCATGGAAGTCATTCGAGACCTCCAGAGGGGGGGGCCGAGTATACCACCACCCTTAGCCCAGAGGTGAGTCACTCCTCGGGCATCAAATTCGCATCACCGGGGTCCATGGAAGTCAGTTTAGACCTCCAGAGGGGGGGCCGAGCATACCACCACCCTTAGCCCAGAGGTGAGTCACTCCTCGGGCATCAAATTCGCATCACCGGGGTCCATGGAAGTCAGTTTAAACATCCAGAGGGGGGGGGCCGAGCATACCACCACCCTTAGCCCAGAGGTGTGCTCCTCATCGGGCATCAAATTCGCATCACCGGGGTCCATGGAAGTCATTCGAGACCTCCAGAGGGGGGGCCGAGTATACCACCACCCTTAGCCCAGAGGTGAGTCACTCCTCGGGCATCAAATTCGCATCACCGGGGTCCATGGAAGTCAGTTTAGACCTCCAGAGGGGGGGCCGAGCATACCACCACCCTTAGCCCAGAGGTGAGTCACTCCTCGGGCATCAAATTCGCATCACCGGGGTCCATGGAAGTCAGTTTAAACATCCAGAGGGGGGGGGCCGAGCATACCACCACCCTTAGCCCAGAGGTGTGCTCCTCATCGGGCATCAAATTCGCATCACCGGGGTCCATGGAAGTCAGTTTAGACCTCCAGAAAGGGGGGCCGAACCTACCACCAACCTTAGCCCAGAGGGCGTCACTCCTCGGGCTTCAAACTCCCATCGCCGGGGTCCCATGGAAGTCTCGACTTAGGTTTTGAACCGTTCCGGGGTCACCTCCAGTGAGATAACGCGGAAATCTCACTATATTCATGCCCACAGGCGAACCAGAGCCTTGGGCTTGTCATAGTTACATACGGTGTACCCAAACTTTCGTCTTTTCTAAAGGAACCCTAATGTCCTGACGGCACCGCACTGGAAACCCCCATGCCCTCTGAATTTTTACCTCTCCGAGGTGCTCCGTTTTGGGCTTGCTACCTAGGGCGAAGAGGGTCAGAAATTTTTCTAAGTCCTACTTTAAAACGTCCCACTGGGAGAACACTAGGGTTAGCACTTTGCCAAAAAATCACGGCTGAATGCAATTTTCACGCCTCGCACCCTTTGTTCGTTTAGATTTAACAAAAAAATCAACCGACCCCCCTTTTTAACAACGCTTTGCCGAATTTAGCTCACTTTTCCCGGCCTGGAATATCTCACGCTTGCCCCCCACGGTACTTACCTCCGGGGAAGACACCCCCGTCGCTGCCAACGCCCATGCCCGGCCCAGGCTCACCCGACTCGGCCTCGCTCGCTCCATCGCCCGCTCCAAACCTCCGGGGAGAAGACCCCCATCGCCGCCAACGCCCATGCCCGGCCCAGGCTCACCCGACTCGGCCTCGCTCGCTACATCGCCCCGCTCCAAACCTCCGGGGCTGGACCTCCACCAACCCAGCGCACCTCTCGAACCTATCCGGCCCACACTTAAGCACTCCTCCTCGGACTAAACCATCCAGCCCGCGCCGCTGGAACGAGCGCCCACTGGAAGACCCGAGCCCCAAACCCGCGCGCT
>NW_027101150.1:0-12500 GCF_029633855.1 Hoplias malabaricus | reverse complement strand
TTCAACTCGCGCACCGGCCTTAGACTATTATACGGTCCGTCTCTGCGAAGCCAACATCGGGGGTATTTTGCATGCGCTCTTAAGCTCCGCTCTAACCCCGTGAGGGGAAAGAGTTTCGCCCGGCGGTACGCTCCCGTCCACCACCGCCCCCTGTGCCGGGGGGATGGGTTCAGGGAGATCCCACCGAGGCCGGCGAGCACCGGCCAACGCCCTGGGGGTGAGTAAGCCCCTTTGACTCGCGCACGCACAATCAAGCCTTCAACGATCAATGGTTTTTTGGGTTTAACTACCCGGCGGGCGGCTCCGGCGCCACTCTTCCCCCCGCGAACGGGAGGGGCGGACCGGGGTACCTATGCACCTAAGGCGGTCCTCGCATAACCCCGAGTTCCGAAGCCGGCTCGCTACGTCCACCCACCCGGAGGGGGGAGAGACTCACGTCGGCCGACGACGAAAGGTACGAGGCTTCTGCGGTCCATACCTTGAAGGTACCCGCCGGGGGGGAGGTTCGGCCTCTCGAGTCCGACTCGACAACCGGCACGGACGGCGGGCGCCGACCGCGGCCAGGTCACCGTTATTGATCCTTCCGCAGGTTCCCCTACGAAAACCTTGTTACGACTTTTACTCCCTCTAGATGTCCGGGTTCGATCGACTTCCCATCGCCCGGAGGCGACCCCCGTTCGAGGGCCGCCCCGGGGACGGTCCGAGGACCTCACCGAGGCATCCGATCGGTAGTAGCGACGGGCGGTGTGTACAAAGGGCAGGGACTTAATCGACGCGGGCTGGTGACCCGCGCCTACTTGGAATTCCTCGTTCGAGGGGAATAGTTGCAATCCCCTGTCCCCAGCGGGGAATGGCGTTCATAGGATTGCCCGCACCTCTCGGCGTAGGGTAACTTACATGTTGAACCAGCCATTGTAGCTCACGTGCGACCCCGGACTTCTAAGGGCATCACAGACCTGTTATTGCTCCATTTCTCAAGTGGCTTCTGTGCCACAAATCGCTCTAAGAAGTTTAGCCACCGACCGCTGATTCCCACCGGGCGAACCCCAACCTTCAGGCCCGCGGTAAGCGGAGAGGGCACCGGGGAGGGGAGAGGGAAGGCGAAGGCGAAGGACGGACAACCCACACCCGGAGAGCGGAACGAGGTGCGGACGGCATCGGGGAGGGAACCGAACGCGAAGGGGAGAGGCCGGAGCCACCCACTCGACGCAGAACTGAACCCCCGTCAACCGCATCACCTCCCCGAACCGATCCGGGGTAGAACCGGACCCCCGCCGAAACCCCCAACACCCCCACCCCGATGGGGACCCCCCGCGAACGGGGACCTTCGGGGATAGAGTCCGACCCAGGAGAGGGGCCGTGTAACTACTTAAAGGATGGGATCTCGTTCGTTACCGGAATTGACCAGACGAATCGCTCCACGAACTACCAACGGCCATGCACCACCACCCACAGAATCGAGAAAGAGCCGTCAATCTGTCAATCCTTACCGTGTCCGGGCCGGGTTAGGTTCCCCGCGTTGAGTCAAATTAAGCCGCAAGCTCCACTCCTGGTGGTGCCCTTCCGTCAATTCCTTTAAGTTTCAGCTTTGCAACCGTACTCCCCCCAGAGCCCAAAGACTCGTGGTTTCCCGGACGCTGCCCGGCGGGTCATAGTCGTTAACCCAACGCCGCCGGATCGCGGGTCGGCATAGTTTACGGTCGGAACTACGACGGTACCTGATCGTCTTCGATCCTCCGACTTTCGTTCTTGATTAATGAAAACATTCTTGGCAAATGCCTTCGCTTTTGTCCGTCCCGCACCGGTCTACGAATTTCACCTCTCTCGGTGCGGTACGAATGCCCCCGGCCGTCCCTCTTAATCATGACCTTTGGTCCGTCAAACCCACGAAATAGGACCAAGAGAGCGGTCGGATACCCCCCCGGCTCGGGGAACCGTGCGGCGGCCAGAAAACGGCCCCGCCCGGCCGCCTCGCCGAAGAGCTCCGACTCGCCCCCCATGGGAAGGCCTTATTCCATTATTCCTAGCTCAGTCCATTCAAGGCACGCTTCGGCCTGCTTTGAGCACTCTGTTTTGTTCAAAGTAAACGCACCGGACCCTTCCGCCCCCCACGTATTCAACCGCGGCGGACGACCCAGCTAAGGGCCTCTCCGCGGAGGAAGGGAGCAGAGGACACCGGATGAGTAGGGACAAGGTCCCGCGACCTCCACCCAGAGACCCGCGGGGGGTCCCCAACCCCCCCGGAGAGGGGCAGCTTCCCACCGCGAAGTCCGGACGGGCAGAGGCCCGGCAGCCGGGACCCGTCCCCGGATCCAACTACGAGCTTTTTAACTGCAGCAACGTTAACATACGCTATTGGAGCTGGAATTACCGCGGCTGCTGGCACCAGACTTGCCCTCCAATGGGTCCTCACCCACGGACGTAGATTGAGTTCATTTCGGTCCCGAAACCTTCAAACGGGGCCTCGCACCGATATTTTTCGTCACTACCTCCCCGTGTCGGGAATGGGTAATTTGCGCGCCTGCTGCCTTCCTTGGATGTGGTAGCCGTTTCTCAGGCTCCCTCTCCGGAATCGAACCCAGATTCCCCGTTACCCGTGGTCACCACACGTAGTCCCGTAGACTACCGTCGAAAGTTGATAGGGCAGACACTCGAATGAGACGTCGCCGCCCCGAAGGGCTCTGCGATCGGCCAAAGGTTATCTAGAGTCACCAAAGCGGACCCGACCGGAGTCGGGAGGGGGTTTTTTGGTTCTGATAAATGCACGTATCCGTGGGGGGCGCCGAGGGGGGAAGGTGAACCAGTCACCGACCACCTCGAAACGGCACCCCCACTTCCAACGCTTCGTTTGCATGTATTAGCTCTGGAATTACCACAGTTATACCAAGTAACGTGTGGAGCGATCAAAGGAACCATAACTGATTTAATGAGCCATTCGCAGTTTCACTGTACCAACGCCCGTGTGTACTTAGACTTGCATGGCTTAATCTTTGAGACAAGCATATGATACTGGCAGGATCAACCAGGCCGATCCCTCTGGTACTCAAACCCGGCTTGGGGAAAGAGAGAGAGTCGGTGGTGCGTGGAACTCGACCCCCCGAAGGAGGAAGAGACGCGCACCGCGGAAAGGCTTTTCGAACGAGACCCCCCGGAGGTGGGTCTGCAATCGGGGGTTTGACTACTTGGAAAATGTACGATTCAAGGCCCGGACGGTGCAGGCTAGGGGCCGGTTCCTTCCCTCAATAGGATCCCGACCCTAAGGCACCACCGACTCGGACCTTTTAACGGACCCAAACTGCGGTGGAAATTAGACCGACGGATCGGCTAAGTCTCCCTCGGAACGATTCTGGGACAAGCGGACCCCCTGTTACGGGGGGTCCACGAGCCATGGAGGCTGGAGCACGTGGCGGGGAGGATCGTTCTAAAAGCCGGTATTATTTCGGATTAGAAGCCTGCCCCTGGTGCTCCGGGTATGCCGCATTTCGAACGGGCGTAAAGGACGTCCGTTTAAGGGAAGAGAATGGAAGAGAATTTCCTGGCCCCCTCAAAGCGCGAGGAGGTCGGCATAGGTTTTACGGTACGCCCCCCCCGGAGCCGTCTGATGTTCAGAAGACGAAGGGTTTTGCCCCCAATCTCGTAAGGTCGAGGGCTCACCACCGAACTTCCAGCCGCGGTCCTTGGTAGGACCGATACGCGGACAAGCCGCAAAATCCTGGCCCCCTCGCAGTGCGAGGAGGTCGGCAAAGGTTTTACGATTCGCCCCCCCGGAGCCTACGGTTAGTTTTCTCGATTTAAGAAGACGAAGGGGGTCGGGCCCGGGAACCGTAAACCGAGCGCCTCTTCCCCTGCGAACTTCCAGCCGCGGTCCGTTTAAAAAGACCGATCCGTGACACCTCTAATGCGCTCTTTGCCTCCGGCCGTTTCCAGCGCGGGGGCCCGGTGGTGCGCTCCCAAGTCCCCGCGGAGGGGAAAATCTGGGAGATCCCACATTAGACCAAGCGGAACGCCGGTCTTCGCCTCGGGGGTTTGTATGCCCCTTTCGACTCGCGCACGGGCAAGAGTTAGGTTAGGAACGGGGACAACTGCCGGCGGGCGGCCCGTCGCACCCACCCCGCAAGTGGGCAGGTGGTCGGTGGCCTGTGGACCCGCCGCTCGGATTCGTTTATAGTAGGAACCATAACGGGGTACAACCCTCATACGCTCGACCCCCTCACGCCCAGAGAAGTGTTCACCTCCCTGGGCATATATCGAACGAATCATCGGGATTGAAGGGGAGGCCACCCAAACCATCCCCTTAGCCCAGAGGGGTGCCAGTCCTCGGGCTTCGGTATTCGCATCACCGGGGTCTATGGAGGTCTCGACTTAGGTTTTGAAAACCTCCAGAGGGGGGGCCGGATTAACCACCACCCTAGCCCAGAGGGGTGCCAGTCCTCGGGCTTCGGTATTCGCATCACCGGGGTCTATGGAGGTCTCGACTTAGGTTTTGAAAACCTCCAGAGGTGGGGCCGGATTAACCACCACCCTAGCCCAGAGGGGTGCCAGTCCTCGGGCATGTCACTTCGCATCACCGGGGTTCTATGGAGGTCTCGACTTAGGTTTTAAAAACCTCCAGAGGGTGGGGGCATATCTTATCCCCACCCTAGCCCAGAGGGGTGCCAGTCCTCGGGCATGTCATTTCGCATCACCGGGGTCTACGGAGGTCTCGACTTAGGTTTTGAAAACCTCCAGAGGGTGGGGGCATATCTTATCCCCACCCTAGCCCAGAGGGGTGCCAGTCCTCGGGCTTCGGTATTCGCATCACCGGGGTCTACGGAGGTCTCGACTTAGGTTTTGAAAACCTCCAGAGGGTGGGGCCTGACTTACCACCAACCCTTAGCCCAGAGGTGTGCCACTCCTCGGGCATGGAATTCGCATCAACGGGGTCTACGGATGTCTCGACTTAGGTTTTGAACACATCCAGGGAAGCAGAGCGGACATTCCCATTATTTCAAGCCCATCGGGAAGCCACTCCTTTGGGCATAGCGTTTCGCATCGCTGTTACCCAAACTTACGTCTGATTTAATGCCTCCCTAATATCCCGACGGCACCAGGCTGAGAAACCATATGCCCACAGGATTTGAGGCGTTGGAACCTCGTTCGCATAGCCGACAACGATGAACCTCCCTCGGACTCGCTACGAGGCTTGAGGAGGGTCCTGATTTTCTTAAAATCTCAGGTGAGGGACTTAGAAAATTTTCACTTTAAAACCACAGACCTCCAGAGGAGAGACCGGGCTTATCACAACCTTAGCCCAGAGGGCGTCACTCCTCGGGCATGTCACTTCGCATCACCGGGGGTCCATGGATGTCTCGACTTAGGTTTTGAACACATCCAGAAGGGGGGGCCGGATTAACCACCACCCTTAGCCCAGAGGGGTGCCAGTCCTCGGGCTTTAAATTCGCTTCGCCGGGGTCTATGGAAGTCATTTTTTAGACCTCCAGAGGGGAGGCAACCCAAACCATCCCCTTAGCCCAGAGGTGTGCCACTCCTCGGGCTTGTGTATTCGCATCACCGGGGTCCATGGAAGTCATTTTAGACATCCAGAGGGGAGGCCACCCTAACCATCCCCTTAGCCCAGAGGGGTGCCAGTCCTCGGGCTTTAAATTCGCTTCGCCGGGGTCTATGGAAGTCATTTTTAGACCTCCAGAGGGGAGGCAACCCAAACCATCCCCTTAGCCCAGAGGTGTGCCAATCCTCGGGCTTGTGTATTCGCATCACCGGGGTCCATGGAAGTCATTTTAGACATCCAGAGGGGAGGCCACCCTAACCATCCCCTTAGCCCAGAGGGGTGCCAGTCCTCGGGCTTTAAATTCGCTTCGCCGGGGTCTATGGAAGTCATTTTTAGACCTCCAGAGGGGAGGCAACCCAAACCATCCCCTTAGCCCAGAGGTGTGCCACTCCTCGGGCTTGTGTATTCGCATCACCGGGGTCCATGGAAGTCATTTTAGACATCCAGAGAGTGGGGCCGGTCTTACCACCACCCTTAAGCCCAGAGGGCGTCACTCCTCGGGCATGAAATTCGGATTACCGGGGTCTATGGATGTCTCAACTTAGGTTTTGAACACATCCAGAGGGGAGGCCACCCAAACCATCCCCTTAGCCCGGAGGTGTGCACCTCCTCGGGCTTCAAATTCGAATCACCGGGGTCCATGGAAGTCATTTTAGACATCCAGAGAGTGGGGCCGGTCTTACCACCACTCTTAGCCCAGAGGGCGCCACTCCTCGGGCATGAAATTCGCATCACCGGGGTCCATGGAAGTCAGTTTAGACCTCCAGAGAGTGGGGCCGGTCTTACCACCACTCTTAAGCCCAGAGGGCGTCACTCCTCGGGCATGAAATTCGGATTACCGGGGTCTATGGATGTCTCAACTTAGGTTTTGAACACATCCAGAGGGGAGGCCACCCAAACCATCCCCTTAGCCCGGAGGTGTGCACCTCCTCGGGCTTGAAATTCGAATCACCGGGGTCCATGGAAGTCAGTTTAGACCTCCAGAGAGTGGGGCCGGTCTTACCACCACCCTTAAGCCCAGAGGGCGTCACTCCTCGGGCATGGAATTCGCATCAACGGGGTCTACGGATGTCTCGACTTAGGTTTTGAACACATCCAGGGAAGCAGAGCGGACATTCCCATTATTTCAAGCCCATCGGGAAGCCACTCCTTTGGGCATAGCGTTTCGCATCGCTGTTACCCAAACTTACGTCTGATTTAATGCCTCCCTAATATCCCGACGGCACCAGGCTGAGAAACCATATGCCCACAGGATTAGAGGCGTCTGAACCCCTTTCGCATAGCCGACAACGATGAACCTCCCTCGGACTCGCTACGAGGCTTGAGGAGGGTCCTGATTCTCTTAAAATCTCAGGTGAGGGACTTAGAAAATATTCACTTTAAAACCACAGACCTCCAGAGGAGAGACCGGGCTTATCACAACCTTAGCCCAGAAGGCACCACTCTTCGGGCATGTCACTTCGCATCACCGGGGTCCATGGAAGTCTCGACTTAGGTTTTGAACGCATCCAGAGGGTGGGAGCCGGACTTACCACCACCCTTAGCCCAGAGGGCGTCACTCCTCGGGCATAAAATTCGGATAACCGGGGTCCATGGAAGTCAATTTTGACCTCCAGAGAGGGGGGGGGCCTGGCTTACCACCACCCTAAGCCCAGAGGGCGTCACTCCTCGGGCATGAAATACGCTACACCGGGGTCCATGGAAGTCAGTTTAGACCTCCAGAGAGGGGGGGCCGGGCTTACCACCACCCTTAGCCCAGAGGGCACCACTCCTCGGGCTTGAAATTCGCATCACCGGGGTCCATGGAAGTCTCGACTTAGGTTTTGGAAACCTCCAGAGGGGGGGCTGCACTTACCACCACCCTAAGCCCAGAGGGCGTCACTCCTCGGGCATGAAATACGCTATACCGGGGTCCATGGAAGTCCTTTTAGACCTCCAGAGAGGGGGGGGGCCGGGCTTACCACCACCCTTAGCCCAGAGGGCACCACTCCTCGGGCTTGAAATTCGCATCACCGGGGTCCATGGAAGTCTCGACTTAGGTTTTGGAAACCTCCAGAGGGGGGGCTGCACTTACCACCACCCTTAGCCCAGAGGTTCATCACTCCTCGGGCATGAAATTCGGATAACCGGGGTCCATGGAAGTCAGTTTAGACCTCCAGAGAGTGGGGCCGGGCTTACCACCACCCTAAGCCCAGAGGGCGTCACTCCTCGGGCATGAAATTCAGATAACCGGGGTCCATGGAAGTCAGTTTAGACCTCCAGAGAGTGGGGCCGGGCTTACCACCACCCTAAGCCCAGAGGGCGTCACTCCTCGGGCATGAAATTCGGATAACCGGGGTCCATGGAAGTCTCGACTTAGGTTTTGGAGACCTCCAGAGGGGGGGCCGGGCATACCACCACCCTTAGCCCAGAGGGCGTCACTCCTCGGGCATGAAATACGCTATACCGGGGTCCATGGAAGTCAGTTTTGACCTCCAGAGAGGGGGGGCCTGGCTTACCACCACCCTAGCCGAGAGGGCGTCACTCCTCGGGCATGAAATTCGCTTCACCGGGGTCCATGGAAGTCATTTTAGACCTCCAGAGAGGGGGGGCTGCACTTACCACCACCCTAGCCGAGAGGGCGTCACTCCTCGGGCATGAAATTCGGATCACCGGGGTCCATGGAAGTCAGTTTAGACCTCCAGAGAGTGGGGCCGGGCTTACCACCACCCTAAGCCCAGAGGGCGTCACTCCTCGGGCATGAAATTCGGATAACCGGGGTCCATGGAAGTCTCGACTTAGGTTTTGGAGACCTCCAGAGGGGGGGCCGGGCATACCACCACCCTTAGCCCAGAGGGCGTCACTCCTCGGGCATGAAATACGCTTAACCGGGGTCCATGGAAGTCAATCTAGACCTCCAGAGAGGGGGGGCCGGGCTTACCACCACCCTTAGCCCAGAGGGCATCACTCCTCGGGCATGAAATTCGCATCACCGGGGTCCATGGAAGTCAGTTTAGACCTCCAGAGGGGGGGCTGAGCATACCACCACCCTTAGCCCAGAGGTGTGCTCCTCATCGGGCATGAAATACGCTTCACCGGGGTCCATGGAAGTCATTCGAGACCTCCAGAGGGGGGGCCGGGCATACCACCACCCTTAGCCCAGAGGTGAGTCACTCCTCGGGCATCAAATTCGCATCACCGGGGTCCATGGAAGTCAGTTTAGACCTCCAGAGGGGGGGCTGAGCATACCACCACCCTTAGCCCAGAGGTGTGCTCCTCATCGGGCATGAAATACGCTTCACCGGGGTCCATGGAAGTCATTCGAGACCTCCAGAGGGGGGGCCGGGCATACCACCACCCTTAGCCCAGAGGTGAGTCACTCCTCGGGCATCAAATTCGCATCACCGGGGTCCATGGAAGTCAGTTTAGACCTCCAGAGGGGGGGCTGAGCATACCACCACCCTTAGCCCAGAGGTGTGCTCCTCATCGGGCATGAAATACGCTTCACCGGGGTCCATGGAAGTCATTCGAGACCTCCAGAGGGGGGGCCGGGCATACCACCACCCTTAGCCCAGAGGTGAGTCACTCCTCGGGCATCAAATTCGCATCACCGGGGTCCATGGAAGTCAGTTTAGACCTCCAGAGGGGGGGCTGAGCATACCACCACCCTTAGCCCAGAGGTGTGCTCCTCATCGGGCATGAAATACGCTTCACCGGGGTCCATGGAAGTCATTCGAGACCTCCAGAGGGGGGGCCGGGCATACCACCACCCTTAGCCCAGAGGTGAGTCACTCCTCGGGCATCAAATTCGCATCACCGGGGTCCATGGAAGTCAGTTTAGACCTCCAGAGGGGGGGCTGAGCATACCACCACCCTTAGCCCAGAGGTGTGCTCCTCATCGGGCATGAAATACGCTTCACCGGGGTCCATGGAAGTCATTCGAGACCTCCAGAGGGGGGGCTGGGCATACCACCACCCTTAGCCCAGAGGTGAGTCACTCCTCGGGCATCAAATTCGCATCACCGGGGTCCATGGAAGTCAGTTTAAACATCCAGAGGGGGGGGGCCGAGCATACCACCACCCTTAGCCCAGAGGTGTGCTCCTCATCGGGCATCAAATTCGCATCACCGGGGTCCATGGAAGTCATTCGAGACCTCCAGAGGGGGGGCCGAGTATACCACCACCCTTAGCCCAGAGGTGAGTCACTCCTCGGGCATCAAATTCGCATCACCGGGGTCCATGGAAGTCAGTTTAGACCTCCAGAGGGGGGGCCGAGCATACCACCACCCTTAGCCCAGAGGTGAGTCACTCCTCGGGCATCAAATTCGCATCACCGGGGTCCATGGAAGTCAGTTTAAACATCCAGAGGGGGGGGCCGAGCATACCACCACCCTTAGCCCAGAGGTGTGCTCCTCATCGGGCATCAAATTCGCATCACCGGGGTCCATGGAAGTCAGTTTAGACCTCCAGAAAGGGGGGCCGAACCTACCACCAACCTTAGCCCAGAGGGCGTCACTCCTCGGGCTTCAAACTCCCATCGCCGGGGTCCCATGGAAGTCTCGACTTAGGTTTTGAACCGTTCCGGGGTCACCTCCAGTGAGATAACGCGGAAATCTCACTATATTCATGCCCACAGGCGAACCAGAGCCTTGGGCTTGTCATAGTTACATACGGTGTACCCAAACTTTCGTCTTTTCTAAAGGAACCCTAATGTCCTGACGGCACCGCACTGGAAACCCCCATGCCCTCTGAATTTTTACCTCTCCGAGGTGCTCCGTTTTGGGCTTGCTACCTAGGGCGAAGAGGGTCAGAAATTTTTCTAAGTCCTACTTTAAAACGTCCCACTGGAGAACACTAGGGTTAGCACTTTGCCAAAAAATCACGGCTGAATGCAATTTTCACGCCTCGCACCCTTTGTTCGTTTAGATTTAACAAAAAAATCAACCGACCCCCCTTTTTAACAACGCTTTGCCGAATTTAGCTCACTTTTCCCGGCCTGGAATATCTCACGCTTGCCCCCCACGGTACTTACCTCCGGGGAAGACACCCCCGTCGCTGCCAACGCCCATGCCCGGCCCAGGCTCACCCGACTCGGCCTCGCTCGCTCCATCGCCCGCTCCAAACCTCCGGGGAGAAGACCCCCATCGCCGCCAACGCCCATGCCCGGCCCAGGCTCACCCGACTCGGCCTCGCTCGCTACATCGCCCCGCTCCAAACCTCCGGGGCTGGACCTCCACCAACCCAGCGCACCTCTCGAACCTATCCGGCCCACACTTAAGCACTCCTCCTCGGACTAAACCATCCAGCCCGCGCCGCTGGAACGAGCGCCCACTGGAAGACCTGAGCCTCAAACCCGCGTGCATTGCGGTTCTCTATCTCCCCGGGCTCGGAGCACTTTTCTCGGCCATGGGACCTCCAGGGGGGGCCCTTCATGGCTCCGTCAATATTCCTTTAAGTCTCACTCCGCCCACTGGAAGACCCGAGCCCCAAACCCGCGCGCTTTACGGTTCTCTATCTCCCCGGGCTCGGGGCACTTTTCTCGGCCATGGGACCTCCAGGGGGGGCCCCTCATGGCTCCGTCATCATTCCTCTAAGTCTCATTCCGCCCACTGCGATACCCGAGGCCTTTAACCGCGGCGTTCACGGTTCTCTATCACCCCGGGCTCGGGGCACTTTTCTCGGGCCATGGGACCTCCAGGGGAGGCCCTTCCTGGCTCCGTCATCATTCCTCTAAGTCTCATTCCGCCCACTGCGATACCCGAGGTCTTTAACCGCGGCGTTCACGGTTCTCTATCCCCCCCGGGCTCGGAGCACTTTTCTCGGCCATGGACCTCCAGGGAGGCCCCTCATGGCTCCGTCATCATTCCTCTAAGTCTCATTCCGCCCACTGCGATACCCGAGGTCTTTAACCGCGGCGTTCACGGTTCTCTATCACCCCGGGCTCGGAGCACTTTTCTCGGCCATGGGACCTCCAGGGGAGGCCCCTCATGGCTCCGTCATCATTCCTCTAAGTCTCATTCCGCCCACTGCGATACCCGAGGTCTTTAACCGCGGCGTTCACGGTTCTCTATCACCCCGGGCTCGGAGCACTTTTCTCGGCCATGGGACCTCCAGGGGAGGCCCCTCATGGCTCCGTCATCATTCCTCTAAGTCTCATTCCGCCCACTGCGATACCCGAGGTCTTAGACCGCGGCGTTCACGGTTCTCTATCACCCCGGGCTCGGAGCACTTTTCTCGGCCATGGGACCTCCAAGGGGAGGCCCCTCATGGCTCCGTCAATATTCCTCTAAGTCTCATTCCGCCCACTGCGATACCCGGGCTCAGAGCATGTACTTCGGCATGGGACCACAAGAGGGCGCCCTTCTTCAGAAACTGCTGACATCCAGGACCATTCAAGGGAGCGACCTGCCTCCCTATGCCCGCCACCGGCTCCCTCTAACCGGTGTACTGGCTCTCGGGGCCCGCGCCCCAGAGAACCAGAGTTTCGGAAATTGCACTAAGTCCAGACATCCAGGACCATTCAAGGGAGCGACCTGCCTCCCTATGCCCGCCACCGGCTCCCTCTAACCGGTGTACTGGCTCTCGGGGCCCGCGCCCCAGAGAACCAGAGTTTCGGAAATTGCACTAAGTCCAGACATCCAGGACCATTCAAGGGAGCGACCTGCCTCCCTATGCCCGCCACCGGCTCCCTTCTAACCGGTGTACTGGCTCTCGGGGCCCGCGCCCCAGAGAACCAGAGTTTCGGAAATTGCACTAAGTCCAGACATCCAGGACCATTCAAGGGAGCGACCTGCCTCCCTATGCCCGCCACCGGCTCCTCTAACCGGTGTACGGCTCTCGGGGCCCGCGCCCAGAGAACCAGAGTTTCGGAAATTGCACTAAGTCAGACATCCAGGACCATTCAAGGGAGCGACCTGCCTCCCTATGCCCGCCACCGGCTCCTTCTAACCGGTGTACGGACTCTCGGGGCCCA
>NW_027101149.1:0-27373 GCF_029633855.1 Hoplias malabaricus | reverse complement strand
ACACACTCTATCAGATTCAGCCAGTGCCTGGGTTACTCTTCCAGCCAGTCGTCACGTTTTCAAGGTAGCGATATGTATCCACTTACAACTTTTTTTTTATTACTGTTACCACTGTATTTCTTTTTTATTTTAGTAATGCTACATGTATTTTACTAATTTGAGAGTGTTGTAAACATATATCAGTGCAAAAAGGGTGACTTTCGGGGTGGGGGCTGGAACACATTAATTGCTTTTCCTTTATTTTAAATGGGGAAAATTGATTCGAGAAACGAACTTTTCCACTTACGAATTAGGTAACGGAACGGATCAAGTTCGTAGGTAGAGGTTCCACTTATTTCCATACGTGAACATAATTAAACTTTTAACATTCTACATTAGCAGTAAACAAGCAAACTGAAACAAGTGTAGACTAGAAATGTGGCTGTTGATCTGCGCTGGTTGAATGCACATGGGGGTGGGGCAACTTTTTAATATATGTAGAATGCCTTTAATGTCTGTGGGCAAAATATATTTTTGTTCTTGTTAATTGAGCAGTATCGATTATGCTGGAGTTTATACATATGCAGCACCTATGTACAAATGTGCCCATTTCCCACATTTATACTTTATTTATTTATACATAAACACAATAACTGGCCCGTAGCAATCCACACAAAGCAAACTGAGCAAACTGTAGCATTACTTTACTAGCCCTAACCAGTCTGCAACCACAGTCATAAACTACAATTACAGGTTATAAATCTAGCTGTATATGAGTCTGTTTGTGTGTGCTCTGTTTAGACATGGCTTTTGAGGCCATGTGGAAAAGTTCAAAATAATATCATCCAAGCCATGCTGTTTTTTTTTTTTTTCATATTAATAAAATGGCTCTGCTGTAGCATTAGCGTTCTCCAAAGAAGACCTCCTCACAAAATGCAGCAAAATCTATGTTCTTATATAAAAGGCCTTGTTTTATGTTGTGAGCCCAAGCATCTAGCCCACATGATGCACATCAGGAGGCTGTTATAGACTCAAATAGTATAGGCCTCCTTCAGTTCAGTTGAACACAACACTTGTATGTAAGCTAGTACAGTGCTGTGCAGAAACAAATGGACCACATTCAAAATGGTAAAACGTTAATCTTTAGATTTCCAAAAGTCCACAAAAATAAAAATCAATAATGAATGTACTATACAATAAGAATTAATTTGGTGTTTTTGAAATGTTGACAACTTTTTACTGAAATGTATTCCTCTTGGTGTTGGTTTCATGTCCAGCCTTTTGGATTTTCTATTTAGAAAAGATCAAAGAAATCTTAGCAATGTAACCTAAATCTCTTATGTTGTCAGAATAGGTAAATCTCATTTTCTTTTTTATCCAGGCTTGGTTCGCCCTGCTTCCTCCTTTTGCACCACAGAGCTGAGCAGATCTTAAACCCTGCAGTCAGAAACAACATATCAAACCACAGCTTCTGATTTAATGCAAATTTGGCAGTCTACCACTTTCCACAGCACTCTGATAAAACAATGAGCCTCAGTTTTGTCCACCTAGGAAGGGTTGAGTAGGACTCTTTCAGAAGTGACGTCAGCGCTACTTTGCTTTGCTGAATTGGCAGCTAAACGCAAGGCTGCATACCTGTGGCCAACACTGAGCTCCTGTCTGCCAGTAGTTATAGTGATCGAGAGCTGAGCGAGAGCACCGATGCCAGACAGCTTCTCAGTGCAGATTGAGAAAGCAGTACTTTTAATACACATCTACTCTGCAGAAGTCAGGGTCCATGCTTGATTTATGTCATTTGTATTCTAAAAAGATGTTACCTATAAATTAGATAATATTAGATAATAAACTTACATAAAGAATAATATGGAAAGTTAAAGAAATACAGAAATTTCAAGCTCAACTCTTGTCTCAGAGCACCTCACATTTTGACCAGTACATTGTTCTGAAAGGTAGGGAGCTATAGGAAGAGAATAGGAAAAGACAAAAAGGAAGACAGCTGGCAAATCATTTAATGAAAAGTTGCATGTTCTCAGAGCAATGGACTGTCCACTCCAAGTCTTCTTTACTCTATAGAAATGCACAGTGCCACTGATTACAAATGTTCCAGTGTTTAAATGTATATTAGCTGCCTGTATATCATGCATCTTTCCTTATCCTCTGTCTGTGCTCAAAACGTGATCAGTTAAAATAATATTTTTTTTTTATTTAAAATTCTGGAGTGGACCAGTTACTGGCTTTTTCACCTTCAGGTAAATTAATGTGCATTAGCCTTGGTTTATAAGTCATAAATCTAAAAAGAAATGACTTGATGTCATTATAATAAGCTTCTCCTGAAAATGACTGAAAATACTTTGTGTTTGTATTAATTGAGATAAAAGACACCTCCCACCTTCCTGTTATTGTTCTGTCTCTACTGACCACTGTGATGTAACAGACAACAAGCATTTCTCTGGATATACCTTCTTAAGCTATTTTACTTCACGTAAATCCTCACTGGACTTACAGTCGGATTGAGATCAAAAATAATCTTTACATTCACACTGGGAGAGAGTGAGGGAGAGAGTGAGGGAGAGAGTGAGGGAGAGAGTGAGGGAGAGAGTGAGGGAGAGAGTGAGAGAGAGAGTGAGGGAGAGAGTGAGGGAGAGAGTGAGAGAGAGAGTGAGAGAGAGAGTGAGAGAGAGAGTGAGAGAGAGAGTGAGGGAGAGAGAGAGAAGAATAGGAAAAGAGTGAATAGGCAGGAGAGAGAGAGAGAGAGAGAGGGGGAGAGAGGGAGAGAGGGAGAGGGGGAGAGGGAGAGTGAGGGAGAGTGTGAGGGAGAGAGTGTGAGAGAGAGAGTGTGAGGGAGAGTGTGAGAGAGAGAAAGAGAGAGAGAGAGAGAGAGAGAAGAATAGGAAAAGAGTGAATAGGCAAGAGAGAGAGAGAGAGAGAGAGAGAGAGAGAGAGAGAGAGATGGTATGCAGGCCTGTAGAAAGAGGTGTTTGAAATAGTGCAGACACGGTTATGGCTGCGTTGCTTTTCAGCCCGGCTTGTTCCAATAACATTTCACCTCTCCTTCCACTCCCCCCAAAAAAATTAAAAACACACACAAAAAAACACACTCGCGCACAGTTTGCACAGTACTGGGACATCTTGAATAGGTATTGTACACTACATATTAATAATGGATATACCAAACCTATATGGCACTTTTGTATGGCCAGTTTGTTCATGCTGTATGTAATTCAGATATATTCAAGCAAAAAAAAAGTAAAACCTGAAACTTTTATAAATCTGTTATGCATTATCAGTTTTTTAACCTGTTTTTAAATGTATTTTGTGCTAAAAATGTACTGTAGCACACACTCGCATATGTAGCCTACTTGATTTGACATTTTCTGACCATCTCCTGCTGTGATAGTGATTTTCCTATTCATTTTGCTGTGAGGTGGCTGCATCTTTCTGTCAGCATGGCTCCACTCATTAGCCATAGCCATTAGCTGCTAGCTGTTGCATCTGATGTGCTCCTTCACTGCTGGTTTGTGTGTCATTTTTTGGACTCCTGAAGGCGAATCTGTGTTCATACGTCCACAGTTACTCTTGTGAAATCAGTCTTAATGAGCAGAACAGCAGTTTTTCTGTCTTAAAGGTGGACTTGGGAAATTTGAGGGATTTCTTCTTATGCTTAATTCTCATGAGCTAACACATTTTGGAAGTGAAGCAGGCTCATTTCTCCTGTGGCCTTGAGTGTTTTTGAAAGGGCCATTGAAGTGGAGGGTGTCTGGCAGGGGTGTTGATGGACCCCAATGATGTCATTAGGTGAGACATGACATAGTGTGTACAAAAAAGATTTAAAAAAGGCAAATAAATACAAAGCCCTTTCTATCTGTTCACTGTAAACATATATGGGGTTTATACAAATAGGTCCAGAATAATATGAAAATAATTAAGATGTTTAACACCAATTCTCCAAATATGTCCACATTAAGCTTGTTGCAGCATAGATGTATGTTAAAGGCATCAACTGTGGGAAAAAATTATAATCAACTCAAATAAATGTGACCAGGAATATTATTTCATTATTTTATTTAATTCACAATAATTACAATTATTAGTCTAGATGCAACACACTTCATGGAACTGACTTGTGCATCAGTCACTCACATACATTCATACATACACAGAATGATCACTGCATTAGGAACACTACTACACTTAGTCCATTGTCCATTTCATCAGCTCACCTCACCATACACGAGCACTTTGTACTTTTACAATTACAGACTGTAGCCCAAATGTTTCTCTTTGTACTTTCTTATTACCATTTAACCCTGCTCTTCAATGGTCAGGACCACCACAGTGCAGGTATGATTTGGGTGGTGTGTTAGTGTGTGTTGTGCTGGTATGAGTGGATCAGACACAGCAGTGCTGCTAGAGTTTTTAAAGCCCTCAGTGTCACATTGAATGCAAGATGAAAAGGGGATAAGAAAATATGCAGGGAAACAGATGGACTACTGTGTGTAACGGTGAAACTGCAAAGTACTGATTAAATGGACAGTGAGTGTGGATACATGGTAAGTGTTCCTAATCCAGTGATCGTGCAATGTACATACTCAGTCACGATTACACCACTAGAGACTGCTACATAAGAGTGTGCTACTGTGCTTTGCATCAGTGATACTTTGTGTTCTGTTTTAATGAGGATTTAAAATACTGGGTTTGTGTTGATGACACTTCCCTACTACAAGGAATACTCAGGATTGAGGAAAAATGGGAGTTTAGTTTTTAAATAACTGCAGCTGGGAGACATCCAATTTCTTGTAGGAGAAAACATCAGTATTTCTGTTAACTGCTGGAGGATTCCTGGTTGTACTGGCATGTCCTGTTTTCCAGACTGGGATTTGGCAGCACTCTTAATTTCACCCTAATAGTATACTACACATTCTACAGTCCCTAACACACTCTACTTTTCCAGACCATTAACAAGTAACAAGCAGTGATTAAGATAGGTAGAGTTGCCAAAATACACTGTCTTCTGTGCTTATAAATGTATTTGTTAAAAGACGTTGTTGACTAGTACAAGGTGTGCAGTGTGAAACATGCTGTCATTTGATGTAAACTAATTAAACCCATTAAATTAGTACTCTGAGCAAAAAGGCCCAACTATACCCACTCTCTGTAAAGACTTTTCTATTAAACAGTATAATTGAACTGGACTTCATAATGTGAATGTATTTACATAATTTGTATTCTTCTCTGCAGCCATAAACATAGTCCTGTGTTTCCCCCCAAACACCAACATACGTACACTATACAGCTAAGAACTTGTGCTCGCTCAGACATCCTTGATTTCTTCTGACATTAAGGGTGTTAATAGGTAGTTTAAAAGAGTTAAGAACCCCTGCTCATTTGTATAAGTTGGTGCTATGTTAACATGCACAGTATAATTGTCTTTCTTTCACGTTAAATCTGCTGTGGAATAAGCTATTAAAAAGTAATCAGAGACTGTAAGAGCTAAATCAGTAAAAACGGAACTCCAATAACATGCATGAACAGTTGAGTACCTCTGCAGTAAGTGGTGTGCAGTACAAACAATCCCTCAACTCCTTGATGTAGCCACCATTAAACCACTCCATATGGAATGCAAAAACACGTTCCTAAAATTGGCCTTACCTAACAGCTCCCTTAAGAAGTAACTATGTGTGTAGCTATTCTGCACTGTATAAACTACTGTATAAAGCATATACCTGGCTTTGAGGTAATTATTTGTCTGGAAAGGCTTATGGCATATAAACCAGAGTCAATGTGAGAATGGCTAATTATTAAACAAAAGCCATTAAGTCACTTAGGAACATAAACATTTTAAGTGTGTCCACTTTGGATTTGAACTGCTTCTCCAGGAAAAGCAAGGATGTATTTGTCTATGATCCGTGATGTTAATCTATGTCTGTCTCTCCCCCTTTTGTGAAGCCCTTTTAGCTGACAGTGCATTATTGTTATTTACTTTACTCTTTTTCTCTCTCTCAGACAAGGCGACTGACCAAGGCAGAGCGCCAGCGCTTCAGTGAGGAGGTGGAGATGCTAAAGGGGCTGCAGCACCCCAACATCGTCCGATTCTACGACTCTTGGAAGTCGACCGTCAAAGGCCACAAATGCATTATACTTGTCACTGAGCTCATGACGTCAGGAACACTAAAGACGTAAGTACAGCACTCTCTCAGGCAGAGACAAGAACAGAGATCCAAGAAACTGCTGGAGAATTGCTTGCAGATGGCTCAGCGGTGTAGACAGGCAGCCAACACAGGCCTGCTTAATCGCTGTACTGTGGTACAAAATAATAAAACAATGTTATTTTATTTAAACATAAAAATTGGATCAAATGGATCAAATGTTTTAAGTTGTTACACACAAATAAAGTAAATTACATCAATTAATTCTTATCATGTAATACATTTACTCATAAGTAACCACTATATGCATCTTAATAATGTATATTCAGCTTAATTATTATTTCAGCAGGTTTTTCTTCTTGTTTTCTTGCATTTTTTAAGAAAATAACCACACGGACATTATCCTTTTCTGACATTTCATTTTCTTAATTTAAAACATACATTTAAAATGATGCAGATGGAACACCTCACTCCATCACCCCAAAAAGTTAATTCGTTCATTCATTATCTGTAAGCGCTTATCCAGTTCAGGGTCGCGGTGGGTCCAGAGCCTACCTGGAATCATTGGGCGCAAGGCGGGAATACACCCTTGAGGGGGCGCCAGTCCTTCACAGGGCAACACAGACACACATTCACTCACACACACACACACCTACGGACACATTTGAGTCGCCAATCCACCTACCAACGTGTGTTTTTGGACTGTGGGAGGAAACCGGAGCACCCGGAGGAAACCCACGCAGACACAGGGAGAACACACCAACTCCTCACAGACAGTCACCTGGAGCGGGAATGGAACCCACAACCTCCAGGTCCCTGGAGCTGTGTGACTGTGACGCTACCTGCTGCACCACCGTGCCGCCCCCACCCCAAAAAGTTCATAAAGAATATTGTGATGAATCCTCTTGGCAAGGCTTAAACAGGTATTTATGTGCTGTGCCGTCAGATACCTTAAAAGATTTAAAGAGATGAAGCTGAAGCTTCTCCAACGCTGGAGCCACCAGATCCTGAAAGGCCTTCACTTCCTGCACACACGAACCCCACCCATCATCCATCGAGACCTCAAGTGCGACAACATTTTCATCACAGGCCCCACCGGCTCAGTCAAGATCGGAGATTTGGGTTTGGCTACGCTCAAGAGTGCCTCGTTTGCCAAGAGTGTGATAGGTGAGTAATTTTAGTAGCTTTGGGTTTCTTACGTTGGCTGAGGTATCTACTGTCTTCTGATGATAAGGCCAACACTTTCTGTCATTTTGTTGCATTTATAGATCTAATTTCTCTATTTGTCCTGTCAAATGGTGTTTCAATCTTTGCATCATGAAGATGTTAATAAATGTATGTTAATTGATAATCAATAACTAGTTCCCTCTAATGCCTGTCAAGATTTTTAGTTCAATTTAGCGTAATGGCAGAAAGTAAAAGTACTCATTTATGGAGCTTGAGTCTGTAATGTTCCCTTTGCTATGCGTACCGAGTTACCTTGGCAGAAACTTGACCTTCACAGTTATTACTGTAAACATAACTTGCCTGTCCTCTACTACCAGCTGGTGTATATGTTTGTGTATTTATTTATTCTTGTCATATTTATGCTGCCACAGTGCTTGACAGAGATTAGCCTCAAAGACGTCAGCAACTACTGTGTATTTATCGTCCTCTTAATAAATCTTTCTCGAAACTCATAATTGTTGCCTTTTGCAAGGCTCTAAAAGGATCTGTTTGTGCTGCTGTCGGTCCCAGGATTTAGGACATTCTGTACAGGCACTGCCATCATATTAATGCAAGTAAGGCTGTCCAAAATGAATATAAAGTCATATTTTGGAGTGCACTCAAATGCAGTCTCAAATCTGGTCCAAGGTCTGTTGTTTCCAAGAGACAAATGTTAACTAACCTTGACGTTTTTGTGCATTCACCAGATTGACAGTGGCTTTAAGAGTCATGCTTCATAAGTCAAATTCCTTCCTGTCTTGATGTGTTTGTTGTTTAGTTCAGATTTGTGACATTAGAAAGTCATGGAAAGCTTAATATTTGGAAGTACAGTGAGATATGATTGATATAGGACATTTGTTTGTTTAGCTATTGATGGTCCCCTCTTCTGTATTGTTTTTGTATTGTTTCTTATTTCAATTAGTTTGGATGAACTGTTGAACTGATGTATACTATTAAATCATCTGCACGGTGTTCCTCAAGGTTCAGTACTGGGCCCTTTATGTTTTAAGCCTTCTTGGTATGTTCTCTCAGGCACACCTGAATTCATGGCTCCAGAAATGTATGAAGAGAAGTATGATGAGGGAGTGGATGTATATGCTTTCGGGATGTGCATCCTGGAGATGACCACATCGGAATACCCTTACTCAGAGTGCCAAAACGCAGCCCAGATCTACAGAAAAGTCACCAGTGTAAGTGAAGTTGTGTGTTTTAATTGCATTTTTATTTAAATCAGATTTGAGACCAATTAGGGCAAAAATAAAAATTTCTGATCGGTGTCACTTCACCCTGGTAATGTGAACGTAGCCTAAAATGTGCAGGGAAAAGGCCCACAAGGGCGAGGACTGAGAACCACTGGTGTAGCTAGGATTCCCCCATCACATGATATTACCAAGCTAAAGGATTACAGAACTGGTTAGGTCTGGTATTTTAGGAAACAGATGCCCATACAGAGTTATCCTACCCACCCAGACAGAGCAAGACCAGGTGTGGATTATCTCTTTTCTTTTAATAATTTTTTTTTATTTACCATATATGTATTTTAAAGCCATAGTCGTTCCCAGACACAGCTCTCAATGGGACATTATGTGGATGGCTCTCAATGTGAAACCACCCACAGACCCTTCTTTTACTTATCTATGCAGACTACCCTACACACAGCGCCTGTCTGCACTGTAATAGTCTACTCTGAGGTTTCGCGAGCCCACTAATGGCTGTCTGAAGCCTATACGAATGTCACAGTGACATTTCTTCCCGGCAGAAGGGACAATTAACACGTCTCTCCAGAGCTATAATTCCATTTCAAAAAACAGAGATGTTCTGCTTCATCCACAGCAGTAATCATCATCCTCTATCTCAGCTCTGCATTCCCTCAGGATTGCAAATTGCAGGACTAGAATGTGTTATTAATTACGTTGTGAGATCCATAAGTGAGACGCCAGCTTTGCCACAGACTGTTGCCAGTGTCTGATTCAGTTTTTGTTGATCTCACACATTTCACCTCTTCCCCAGAGACCTCAGTAGTGTTCTGCCTTACCACCAAGAGGTCAAACCCTTCTGAACCCACTGAATCAGTTTGTTGATTGATATGATAAACCGCATTTATAACTAGGAACACTGAATTCTTTGTTGAGTACAAGAGTGTATTTTATGAAAAGAAGTGCTTGAACTCTCTTTTCTCTCTTCACACACACATGGTTTATATAGCCATTTATGATATCTGATGATTGCCAAATGTTATGAAGAATCTTTTGTAAGAAAGCAACTATATTCTCTGCTCATGTCCTTGGAAGATATAAGTACAAATTTTGAAACAGATTGTTCAAGCAGTGTTTATCAATACTTGGAAAAACCTTTAATGTTATAACATTAAAACACTGTATTATGGTTTACACCATATGTGTTTTTGGACAATTTGAGTATTGATTATTGATGTAAAATGACAAGGCCCAAGGCCATATTACAGCCTTTGAATACTTGTTGAAATTTTTGAACAATAGCTTATATACTTGTTCTCTAAAACACTCTTTAAAGCAGTAATATTCATTCATTCATTCATTCATTCATTATCTGTAAGCGCACAGGGAGAACATACAACACTCCTCACAGACAGTCACCCGGAGGAAACCCACGCAGACACAGGGAGAACACACCACACTCCTCACAGACAGTCACCCGGAGCGGGACTCGAACCCACAACCTCCAGGCCCCTGGAGCTGTGTGACTGCGACACTACCTGCTGCGTAGGACATTTACTTGTATTAAATTTACAAATATATCCAAGCAAGGGCGTAGAATCAGCATGGATGGAGGTGATGTGTCCCCACCAATATCCAGCGATTACTGAATTGTCTCCACCAATAAACTGGTTCTCTCCATAAAAAGGAAAATCCCCGATCTGTCAACATCTCATTACCATAGAGATGCAGAAAGTGTTAAATCACGTTCTCTACTCGAGTCCTACCTCCCCGTAACACATATGGCCAGTGTGATTGGCTGTGCCTTTCCCTGCTCTCACGTGAGTCTCTGTAGGTTGGTTGTTAGCAGCACCAAAACCGGAAGGAAAACTTTCTAGTTATAAGTGAGTATTACTCTGCAAGACTTTGGTGCATCAGGGGTGGCCCATGGGTGTCAAAAGCTAATGAGGATGGCAGCAAAAAAGAAGGTGGTGGACATATGGGGCTATTTTTAAAAGAAACATGTAAGTCACTTAAAGTCAAGTTCTCTAATGAAATGAGTCCAGGCTAAAATCATCTGTAGCTATGAATAACATGGTTTGGAAATTAACTGCACAACAAACTGCCAATTGTCAGTTCTCTTACATTGTCGTTTTATCACGGAGCAAAGGAAAAATCGAAAAAAAAGAACAAAACAAAAAAATCCAGGCAATGAGGGGGGTGGGGGGTAGGTCCCCACCAAGAGCAAATCTACACCATTGTATCCAAGGTCTTCATTTAAGGTGGAAGAACTTATATCAGCTCTGTGTAGTATTTCCCTTTCCCTTTATTCATTCAAACTGAAGTTAGTGTGAGCCAACACTGATGTCTTATGATGGTTGTGTATTTATCAAAGCATCCTTGAGTGGTGGATTGTTCCTGTTCAGGGACATGTATTTATATTATGACCAGAAAAGGATTTATATGATTTTTCTTGTAGTCAAAGGGGACAAAGGAAAGCCTTGATTGTGTGTTGATGGATATGTTTGCTCTATTTATTGAAGGAAATGCTGTATATCTTTTATTATATTATTGTCTTATGCTGTGCTGTAAAGTAGGTTATAACAGTGTTTGAGCCTCAGGATTGAATGAAGGGACTGTTTTTCTGTGTTTACATTGAAATAGAAATGAAGAAATGCAGGTTGTGTGCAAGTGTATTTAATGTAAAAACTAATCACAATCCTTAGATTTAGACAATGGTACGTGTTTGCATTTTGTTAAGTTGATTGCTTTGAGTGTCCATAGTGATGAGATCAATCAACCAATTAATAAACCTACAACATAAATTGAGCAATCACAGTGCTCAGAGTATACAGACTGGCTCCTGTTTTTATTGTTATATACTTGTGAAAGTAGAATGAAAGTAGACTGCTTATTGGTAATGTTGCCCATACAGGGCAGCCCTAACTCTACCGTATTGTGTGAGAACTGAGAGCCGTTTTGGTGCCACAGCTGTGTGAAGAATGGTCAGATGTAGTCGAGGTCACTGGAGGAAAGTGTACTGTGATGGTACTGGAACAACAGCTTGTGAATCAGCTGATAGTGGAATGCTGCTGATAGATGGATTCATATGTGACTTGCCCAGCCTCTTGCTCTTGTACAGCACTGGCACTCAGCTCTTCCTCACCAGTGTGTGTGATCAGATGACAAGATTTGTTGCGGTAAAAAAGGGGATTAACCTTAGTCATGGAAAGTAATAACGCAGTCAACACTTGGACATAATGTACATGTTGAACATAGAAGGTGCTATATATGTTGTTGTCTGTTATATGATAGAAAATGCATGTGTTTTTTTTTATTTTGTACACCCAGTTTTAGGATTTAACCCTGTATACATTCATTTGTTCATTCATTATCTGTAAGCGCTTATCCAGTTCAGGGTCACGGTGGGTCCAGAGTCTACCTGGAATCATTGGGCGCAATGCGGGAATACACCCTGGAGGGGGCGCCAGTCCTTCACAGGGCAACACACACACTCACACATTCACACCTAGGGACGCTCCTCACAGACAGTCACCCGGAGGAAACCCACGCAGACACAGGGAGAACACACCACACTCCTCACAGACAGTCACCCGGAGGAAACCCACGCAGACACAGGGAGAACACACCACACTCCTCACAGACAGTCACCCGGAGGAAACCCATGCAACAAATTCATTGTGGGCACAAAGATTAAAATAATAATAATAAACACTAATACTTCAGACTTAAGCAGTAGTCTTTGTCATGGGAAGAATGCCAGGATGGAGAGAACTGTCATGAGAAGGAACAGACCTTGTTAAGTTTTCTGGAACATTGAGCGTTTTTTTATTTTGTTGCAGCAGGTGGAGATCATTTACACATTTTAAGGCTGGCACATTGTCCCGCTTTGCTCTGTGCAAAGTGTTCCACTACAAATGCCATGAAAGGTGAGTCAGTATTAAATCAGATCACAGCTCTTTGTACATCCTGCTCTTCTCAGTCACAACACTGATATAATAATCACTGAATTCTGCAGTTACAGCACGAGTATAACGTTGTTTGTGCCATGATGCAACTTTGCAAATGAAAACTTACGAAATCATAGGCCTAGTTCTACCTTGGAAGTGTTGGATTCTGATAAAATGAACCTCAAGTACCTCTTACGTGACCCTCTTATCGTTTGAGAACACAATTTCTGCCCTGCCTCATTTCAGTCGTGCCATACCTTGAGGTTATTATTCTCAGGAAACACAGACACAGCACATTCCTGTTCTAGATGTGATTTAAAGTGTCTTGTTTGACAGCCACCCTGTGTTCTTCAGTTTATCTAAGATGCCCAGTTTAGCTGCTGTTGTGGAAATGTTCTTTTTTGTTTATTAGCTTTTCTCAGAAATGGCTTTCTGACAGCTCTACATCCATTCAGACTCAAGTTGAGGTGTCTTCTCAGCAGCAAAACTGTGCATTGTTTCAGGTCTGAAATATGAGAATGCCTGTCAAGGGTTAAATGTTTTAAAGCCAGTGAATAAGCCAGAAATATTGTGGATCTTGTTTCCTACACAGAAAATTGGCATATATTTGCCAATGATTCATTAAAATAACTGAGAAAACTGGAAGTTGTAATAGGAGTTTATTAAGTGCTACAGAAAAAATACAATAACATGTTTCTGTACAATAACGGTGTTGATTATTAACCATTTCACCTGTACTGCAGACTATTTCACAGTTTTTTTCATCATGATCATCTTCTTCTTCTTCTTCATCTATTTCCTGTTGGTAACAGACCAATCAGAGAAGCACTGGCATCTCTGTCCCCCACAGCTTCAGCCTCCACCAGCTTGTTTTGCCGAGTTTTCGCAGAAAACATATTTTTATTCACTAATGTAAATTAGTTGTCATGACAATTAGACAAATAAGATCAAGCTAATTTTATCTGAACTCACAACCCTGTCCCACATGATTAAATCATGCTGTACAGCAAGTCTCTGTGAAAGTAAATTAGAAATGATCTGCTAAACATGTAATGGCCATTTTATTAATTGAGTTACAGTGCAGTCAGCTTTTACTGAGGCTGGAGATCTAGTCTAGGATTGTATCGCCATGGGTACCATGCAGCTTTATTCTCTGAGGACTGTGGGGGTGTTGGGAACAAATATTGTAGAGTGTGTGTGTGTGTGTTCGCGTGTACTGTGGGGGAGGAATATTGTGTAACACCTCTGCTCATGGGTGGCGTTATAATTGTGGTGAAGAGCCAGAGCTGTGGTGAAAACTGGCCCATTCCCCACAGCCCATCTGCCCACTCACAAACACAGATGAAATGTTAATGAATCCTATCAAGCTCTCATGAAATATGGATGGCTTCAGGGGTGTGAATACTGTGGCCTTGAATGGCCAAGCGTGATGCGCTGTATTTGTGCATATGTTAGGGCTGCACAGTATTAATTATTGTTAGTTAATAATATTGAAAATTGCTCTCTGTCCAGTCGTGGTGCTTTCTGTTGTGCTACATTGAGTTTCATTGAGAGACAACATAGGACTCAAATACAACTTTTTAAATTGCAGCAGGTAGTGTCGCAGTCACAAAGCTCCAGGGACCTGGAGGTTGTGGGTTCGCTTCCCGCTCCGGGTGACTGTCTGTGAGGAGTTGATGTGTTCTCCCTGTGTCTGCGTGGGTTTCCTCCAGGTGACTGTCTGTGAGGAGTGTGGTGTGTTCTCCCCGTGTCCGTGTGGGTTTCCTCCGGGTGACTGTCTGTGAGGAGTGTGGTGTGTTCTCCCCGTGTCCGTGTGGGTTTCCTCCGGGTGCTCCCGTTTCCTCCCACAGACCAAAAACACACGTCGGTAGGTGGATTGGCGACTCAAAAGTGTCCGTAGGTGTGAGTGTGTGAGTGAATGTGTGTATG
Organism: Hoplias malabaricus; assembly: GCF_029633855.1. Lineage (NCBI taxonomy): Eukaryota > Metazoa > Chordata > Actinopteri > Characiformes > Erythrinidae > Hoplias > Hoplias malabaricus. The sequence continues at coordinate 12,967 of NW_027101149.1, read as the reverse complement.
TCTGTGTTGCCCTGTGAAGGACTAGCGCCCCCTCCAGGGTGTATTCCCGCCTTGTGCCCAATGATTCCGGGTAGGCTTTGGACTCACTGTGACCCTGAACTGGATAAGAGCTTACAGATAATGAATAAATGAATGAATGAGGTGTTCATGTAGGTTCATATCAGTTGCCATGAAAGGCTTATGAACATGTCATGCAAACTTGTGATCTATTTAGTAAAGCCTAACCGTTAACTTTGTTGGAAAGAATTGTCTGAAATTAAAAGATATTTTTGAATCAGCAACAAATTGTAGGCTTAAAAGACAGTATTCTTTGGAATTTCTGTTATAGTTTTATAGTTATTTCAGTATAGGCAGTTATCATTTAGTGCCTACGGATGTTGCTATGAATATGATTCTTTGAAAACAAGCATTGTTCCAAAGCATTGTTGCATTTTTAGAAATATAAATATTTCTTCCTGAAAGTCCAGACGGTTCACATGTGGTGTCCACAGGCTGGTGAATAGAGTAAAAAAAAAACAGTCTGATTTAATGGTGTATTCACGTGAACAAGCAGAGTAGCAGGCTATTTATAGGGTTTTTTGGCTTTGTTGATGGTTCTCAAGCCTGTGTAAAGCCACTGATACTACACAGTGGAAACTGGATTTTGATGGTAGTATGTGCACTGATTTGTGATTTGGTCAATCTGAGATATCATGGATATGTAGCAGAAATGCATTCAGTCTTGAACCTCATATGTAGCTCATAACTGATTTTAAAATAATTTTTTGTGTTCACTTAGCTGTGTAAATGTCTTAGCCACATTGAGGTGGAGAAAACAGATCTGTGCACGTAAACCATTAGAAGTATTTTCAGTTGCAATCTGTAATATGTAGTAATGTAATCGCAGTACTAATATTTTGTCCATATACTGCAGATGTAGTGTTTGTGGGAGTGAGTAAGAGAGAGAGATAGAGAGTTCTATAGGGAGGTGGAGAGTGTGACGGACAGTAACCAATATATAAGGAATCAATATAATTTGACATAATTAAGTCTTTTCCTCTCAGGCTCAATGGAGCTTATGACGTCACATGCCGATGACTACCATATGGCTTGGCTCAGTCCACATGTTAAAAACAAGAACACACACACACACATACACAAATACACACACGTTTTCCAGGTGCCAGTTTTGCTCACTTGGTCACATTTACTCTCTGCTTCCGCTCTCATTCATTGTTTTTTTCTAAATCACCATATAGACACCGCTCCAAACATCATGATTATTCAGACATGTCCACTCTGATTTTCTGCTCTCTTTATGATGGCCATGGGACATTAATGGCTTTTGTTTTCATGGCAAGTATTCCTGCCTTATGAATGATTTTAAAAGACCTATATAAAATATGACCTTTATTAAGAACATACTAAATATGATTTCACTTAATTGTCGTGACGTTCATTTGTTCCTTTTTCGTGATGCTTATTTAACTCTTAACATTTTCAAGTGTAATTGCCTTATATTAGTGATGTTAACACATTAGTTACATTTTACATTTTGATCTAGGAGTCCTCAAAATGTTTCCCTTGGTTTCAGTGTCAGAATTGCTCTGTAATTATTCATTTTTAATTCCGTATGCTCTCACACAGTTTTCCAGTTTGACCACATACCATCATTTGTGAGCTTTCAGCTGATGTCAAACATCTTGCACACCTTTTTCATTAGCTGTGAAAGCGGGCTTTCAGTCCTCACAGTTAATTTCAACTTTCAAACACACACACATATACATACACACATACACACACACACAGCCTCAGCGTCACTCTGCCATGTGAAGGCCCATCTGGAAAACTGAAGCAAATTAGCCCAGGCACAGGAGAACATTGACCCAGGCTTTTCCAATAATTAAAAGCTTTTCAATTTGTATTCATGGTGTTATTGTGATCCTTACACCTCATCTTGGCATGATTAAAGTGGACATGCAGAGGTTTTCACATGAGGGAAGTATACAGTGCACGTTAACCGTTTTATATTGTCAGTGTTATGCATCTGTGATGGGTACAAATTGAGGCGTTCATTTGGACAGTCTGTTCTTGCTGGATGCTTGTTTATCTGCTGAGGTTGGGACAACCTTGTTTATCTGCTTTGAGTTTGTTTTTAATCAAATTTACACAAATTGGCCAAGACATGCACTGTAAACCTGAATCAGTTAGCAGAACTAAAAAAAAAATTAAGGCAATCAGTTGCCATAAAATTTTCAAGTTCATAAACTCGAATGTCAGAAGTATGCATACACATTTACTTTAAGTGTCTACTACTTCACTTAATGCTTAATACAACTAAAATAATATATATGTCTACATTAAGTACTATTAACTAATCTAACCATAAATTAATTCATTGTCTGTAACCAAGTTTCCAGTCCATCACAGGGCACCACACACTCACACTTATGGACACTCTCACACGGCCAGTCCATCCACTAATGTGTGTTTTTCCACTGTGGGGAAACACCCTAAACTCCGCAGGGCAGTGACCCGATGCACGTCTCGAACCCATGACCACAAACAGAACTCTGCTAAATCAAGAATTTACAGTTTCACAAACTCAAAATGAAGAAATTATTTAAAATAATTGAATTGTTATAGGCGGCACGGTGGCGCAGCAGGTAGTGTTGCAGTCACACAGCTCCAGGGGCCTGGAGGTTGTAGGTTCGATTCCCCCCTCCGGGTGACTGTCTGTGAGGAGTTGATGTGTTCTCCCTGTGTCAGCATGGGTTTCCTCCGGGTGCTTCGGTTTCCTCCCACAGTCCAAAAACACACGTTGGTAGGTGGATTGGCGACTCAAATGTGTCCGAATGTGTGTTTGTGTCTGTGTTGCCCTGTGAAGGACTGGCGCCCCCTCCAGGGTGTATTCCCGCCTTGCGCCCAATGATTCCAGGTAGGCTCTGGACCCACCGCGACCCTGAACTGGATAAGGGTTACAGATAATGAACTTTTTTAATATATTTAAAGTTAGAATCAGGCTTTAAGTTTTGTATTGGAGCTATACATTTCAGTAAGGTTATAACTGAACTTTCCTCCAAGAAACTTCAAAAAATGAGATATTTTACTGCACTATGGGTCTTCCCAATGATGTCAGCCTCAGAGCTCCTCATTCAGTCATGCCGGTATTAAAAGGTCATCATATTATTTCCATGGAGACTGTGTTTCTCTTGTTTCACCTCAGTGCTGCTCTCATCTCCTTCTCCATTCAAGCTTTCACTCCTGAATGCAGATTCTCACCAGAGAGACTACATTGTCTGCAGAGTCTTTAGAAGGTGAAATGTGAAGTGCTGAGGTTTGTGAGACGATGAGAAGATCACTTGTATGATAAAACAAAAAGCTGTCTTTTCCCTGTCATCAGTGGAAGGACGTAGATCTTCACTTTGGCTCTGGTACTCCACTAAACCTGGGCCAGATGCATCACACATGAAGCCATTAGCTTTTTACCTGGGAATAGTGGGAGAAAGAAAAATGAGGGAGGGAGGACAAAAGAGCATTGGAGAAAATGCGCTGCCTTAGCTTTGTCTCCATTAACGGCTATTTAGAGTTGAGGTCATATCCTACAAAGCGGTCTTCACAGAGCTGCAGAATTGTATGAATCTGAAATTTCTTAAAGCTCAAGTGATCAAACAACATGCTCTAAAAGCCTAAATAGCCCAAAAAACACCAATGCTCAACCCCCTAGAGCAAGATGGGAACTTTCTACAGTCTTTAATTCAAGGCTTTTAACTCCATTTAACTGAGAGAATCCTGAAGACAGACAAATTTGGGCCTGAGTTGACCTTGTCTTTCTGCTTTTCACTGTCCCTTTACTTTAAGTTGTTTAAAAGAGGCTTTTATCTGATTGTGTTTCTCTGCAGTGGTCTGGTTACATAAATAAGTTCCTTGTCCTATTCAGAAGCATGGAACATTCTGGTGACTGTCATACCCTCAGAAATATCCTGTCCGTGTCCTCCCGAAGGACATGATATATAACTGGGTTGCTATTGGTTAGAAGACTCCAGAAGTTCCATGTATACATGTCCTGCCAAAGTACTGTATCTTCCAGGTCTGGCAGATTTTTTTTGGAGTTGATGAGATCATTTGCTTGGACTGTTGCATTAGCTCTTTCATAGGTGTTTACTCTTTAAACATCTAAACACCAATGGCTCTGTAATTGGCCTCGTGAAGGCCAACCCACTCTGTGCAATGCCTTACACTTTCTGCCTCATAAATTTTACATGGTGTTTTTGACTGCTTAATGTTTCCAACCTGGCAACCCGAGACCTTGGCTTTGTTTTGAGTCACTCCTTTCAAGAGGAGCAATGGAGTGTGAAAACAGCTTTGTTTTGAGTCACTCCTTTCAAGAGGAGCAATGGAGTGTGAAAACAGTATCCACTTGGCACAAATTGGATTTCTTATCACTAAACAAACCCATGCTATCTCTGTGAAGCCTCACACATATTGTGTCTGCTGTCTTCCATTTTCCCAGTATTTTTACTTATTAATCTGCATGGCAAATAGGACCTACCCAATATATCTTTCAGCTGTTAATATTAACCAATAGAAAGTTCAAAATTAACACTGAAAATAAAGGAGGCCTCTGATAAGAAGAAATAACAGGTTTAACTTTAACTGGCAAATTTAATCTTTATAGACTACTAAAAAAGAACTAATGAGGATGTGTACACTATTATTCAAAAGTTATAAATCTCGAAATACTGTGATTATAATAAGGTCCTGACACTGTTTTTTTAAGGTGGTTTGCTAACTTTATTAATTTACAAAAGCATTTATTTCTGTTAGAATACTAATTGCTACTAAGTATTAGAACTCAGCATTGCATTATAGAACTAAAAAAGAGCATATAGCTCCAACCTTAAAGCAGATTAAACATCATTTTACATCTTAGAAAACGTGAAATATTATATAAACATAAGCATCTTAAGAAGTCCTCTTTAGTGTCTTCTTTACTGTGCTGAAAGTGTCTGGCGGGAAGCATCTGTGCCATCTTTGTGTTTATTTCATCTGTTTATGTAGCCCTAGTTTGACCCTGAGCATTATGCTAAATAGAGTGTGTTTACCAAGTTGGAGCAGACAGAAGAGAGACTCAGAGAGGGTGTAAACTGCTCAAGAGTTCAGCTCATTGTTTGTCTGCATTTAGCTTAACTGAATGAGTGAAATAAAGAATTGTTTTACAGCACATCCTTTGGTTCCTAGCAGTCAATCTACCTACAATTTGCTTTAACACTCAGAAATCAATATTGTTAATATGGTTAATCCTGTTGCTCTGTTATACACTGTATAACATATAGTAGAGCATATCAGACTAAAATGTAGAATTAAACAGTTTTAGGGTCAAAATAACTTGGGTTTATTGAGCCTGTATGTAACAAATAATGATAAAGTTTGAAATATACAGGGGGTCCTCGACTTACGAAGTTGATTCCTTCCTACGTCGCATCGTAAAACGATTTTTGGTGTAAGTCGGAACATACGTACATACTGTACGTAAATAACATACTGTAAGCACTGATCCTATCCTAACACCTATTCTCCTCGGTCCCGAGCCGCGTAACCGTGTATTCTTCCGCCGCTCCACGCACACCAAACACGAAGTTCACGTTACGACGTTTACGACGCAAAACCACTTAAGTCGAAACAAGGCTTTATGCAGTAAATGGGAGATGTGTCGTAACCACGAGAGCTTATTATTAAAGAAGCTTAGTCAGTTATTATTAAATGTTTTTTTTTTGCCTTGAGAGGGTTAAGATATTGAAATATGATTGAACCCTGACATTTCTTGGATCTCTCACTCTCTCTCAGGGCATTAAGCCTGACAGTTTCTTCAAAGTGAGAGTGCCTGAGCTGAAGGAGATCATAGAGGGCTGCATCCGCATGAATAAAGCTGAAAGGTAAGCTAAACAGCAGCAGAGAAAAACTCACACACCTGTTCCATGAGTCTACAGCATGTCCTCCAACAGTTCTGGGAAAATCATTAACCTACGCCCTGTAAAGTGTCTGAGTATGTACCGACAATGTCTATTTGAATATGTAACACTAGCCAGACCAGATTCTCCTCCTTGTGACAGAATAATAACAATATCTCTGTTCACATTTTTAACATTTAAACAATAGCAGCTGGTCACTGATGGGAGTAAAGAGATAAACCTGTGGGCTGCTATTCTTGTTTCCCACCGCAGTGACTCTGTGACGCAGAAAGGGATAAAAATAACAGTGTCACACACTCTAGATGAACTCAGGGGTTGCCATGTTACAATACCTTTGCTTAGTTCCCTTGACCCAGTATGCTAGTTTTCTCCCTAATACGTAAAGCTGTGTTTTAGCCACAAGTTATACAAATTTCCTTACTGTAGTTGGTCAGTCAGGACATGAATGGTGTCTGCAGTTTGCTTCTTTAGATTTACACTGGGGTTAAAAGACTTTTGTAGCTGTTAGCATTATGCAGTCAACAATAGATATGTTTATATGTTTTCTGACTATGCCTGACATAAAATATGCAAAGCTACACCTTAAATCTTAGCAGGATGCTAGGGCTATTATGTTGCTCTACCTATTCCATCACTGCACTATGTGTGTTAAAGGCCAAGAATATTGAGTTCATCCTATGAGATGATAACATCCGATACTATCAAATATACAAAGAATCTCAACCGCCTTGTAGAGTAGGCTGAGAGAATTTCATGTCAAAGCCCATCAGAATTTCTATGTTCACAATGCAAATAAACAGTATTGATCTCTATTTCACATACAACATTCCTGTTGCTCAGGTATACAATACAGGACCTGTTAGAGCACCCCTTCTTCCAGGAGAACAATGGGGTCCATGTGGAGCTGGCTGAGGAAGACGACATGGTGAAGTCTGGATTGAAGCTGTGGCTCCGAATGGATGACACCAAGAAACTCCACGGCAAGTACAAGGACAACAACGCCATCGAGTTTCTGTTTGAGCTCTATAAGGACATACCAGAGGAGGTGGCACAGGAGATGGTAGGTGTCACCCTTAAATTCTGAATTAAAAAACACATGTATCGTCAATGTATTTGAATATTTGAAGGATCCATTTTTAAAGCTATTGTTCAGAAATAACATCCTTTGTGTCTCTTTACCTCTATCAGGTGGTGCTTGGTTTTGTTTGTGAAGCTGATTACAAGCAGGTGGCCAAAGCCATCCGCGACCGGGTCACTGCCATAAAACGGCAGCGTGAAAAACTCCGGCGGCTGGCTGAGGAGACGCAGAGGAAGCAGCAGGAGGAGGTAATAGACGAAGAACTAGAGCCCATTCCGGAGACAGAACTTCCTGCCCCTAATCCACCACCTCCGATACCTCAGCCCTCAGTTGAGACCCCCATATCCTCCTTAGCCCAAACACCTCCCACAGTGACCGTGTCTGGCCCAGTGCCATCTACAACCAACAGCTCTATGGACTCTGGAATCAATGCCAGCTTCACCACAGAGCCAGAGGACCCAGAAACAGAGCGGCAGCACTACAACATCCGCCATGCCAGTTATTCTTCAGCAACATGTGAGTGTTTATAGAACACTTTTCACGATCGGCCCTTTTCTGATGATTTTTTTTTATGTTATTAAATTGTCAGTATAGTGACAGTGGCCTGAATGTAATAAACGTTTGTACATTGTGGCCCCAATGTGGTGAACCACTCTATGAAGCAGAAATGAAATAATTTTCTTTGATACTTCATCGGGCGGCAGGAAGTGTCGCGGTCACACAGCTCCAGGGGCCTGGAGGTTGTGGGTTCAATTCCCACTCCGGGTGACTGTCTGTGAGGAGTGTGGTGTGTTCTCCCTGTGTCTGTGTGGGTTTCCTCCGGGTGACTGTCTGTGAGGAGTGTGGTGTGTTCTCCCTGTGTCTGTGTGGGTTTCCTCCGGGTGACTGTCTGTGAGGAGTGTGGTGTGTTCTCCCTGTGTCTGCGTGGGTTTCCTCCGGGTGACTGTCTGTGAGGAGTGTGGTGTGTTCTCCCTGTTTCTGCGTGGGTTTCCTCCGGGTGACTGTCTGTGAGGAGTTTGGTGTGTTCTCCCTGTGTCTGCGTGGGTTTCCTCCGGGTGACTGTCTGTGAAGATTTGGTGTGTTCTCCCTGTGTCTGTGTGGGTTCCCTCCGGGTGCTCCGGTTTCCTCCCACAGTCCAAAAACACACATTGGTAGGTGGATTGGCGACTCAAAAGTGTCCGTAGGTGTGAGTGAATGTGTGTGTCTGTGTTGCCCTGTGAAGGACTGGCGCCCCCACCAGGGTGTGTTCCCGCCTTGCGCCCAATGATTCCAGGTAGGCTCTGGACCCACCGCGCCCCTGAACTGGAAAAGCGCTTACAGACAATGAATGAATGATTTTTCATCTCGTGTTAGTTGCGCTTAATTGAAATGTCAGTCAGTTTTATGAAGTGAAGCTCAAAGGTCTGAGTTAGTGTTGGATGCACCTTTGGATTTCAAAGTAGCATTCATTTGCCAATAGGGATATTTATTTAATTATGTGTCCTTGTCCCACAGCACGTATGAGTGAAACTGATACAATGACTCTGACCCAGATTTGACACCTGGTACTCCAAGAATATTCTGTGTTTTGTGTGTGTGTGTGTGTGTGTGTGGGGGCATGGTGTGTGTGTGTGTGTGTGTGTGTGTAGGCATGGTGTGTGCTTCCATGAAATACACACTATTTCAGATACCTTTGAGACCACCTTTTATTCCTTTAATTTCCATTCAAAAAGAACAAGGTATTCAGGTAAAAGATTGTCCGATGACGTAAGGCAGAGGAAATCGATGGAAAATATGTTAAAAAAATCCTAAAAATTTGTTCAAAAAATCAATATAGGCTCCTAACTATAGCACCAAGTCAGATAAATAGATTAAGGTCTGCTTTTGCTGCGGGTCTGTTGTTTCTGTTCATTCTTCCACTATGAGAAGACAACACTATGGGCTTACAAAGTTGTAAACAAGGTGTCTAAGCCCATTTCTGCTGAAAATGTATTTAATTACAGGTTAGTTCTAGAGTTTAGTACATTACATCTCATAAATTCCTGTTATGAAGCTTGTGAAATACAGTCCCTGCTTCATAAATATATTCATGTCTGTATGGCTCAGTGACTTATAGACAGCTGTTAAGCTGTGAATTATGTCTGTTTCAGCTATGTAGCCTGCAGACTCTGTAGCTTTTGCTTCACTCTCTAGCACATTTTGCTATAGAAGACTGAGACTTGTACTTACGGTATTTGAGCAAACATGATTTCGCTGTTCAAAAACACACAAGTATTTTGTAAATGCCGACTTTACAGAAGGCAGAAATACTTCTGATGTAGGGTAAAGTACTGACACTTTACTTCTGTTGTCCTGCATCTGCATTCATTTGTTACAATTAACCTTGAAGCCTAGTCTCTTTTAGTAGGTCATTAGCAGCTAAATGCTAATAAACTGGTGTCTTCTGTTTGTTGTTGAATCCTGATCGTCTTGGCAGCTGATGGAGAGATGGATGGCTACCTGAGTTCCTCTGGACTTCAAGAGATATCAGAGCAACCCTCCCCTATAAAAAGCTCCACCCCCTCACCTGAAGCAGCAGCTAATGAGACGGTGCATATGGAAGCTCCAGCTGCTGAACCCCAATCCACTGAAGCCCCATGCATTCATACTATACCAGTCCCATCTCTCCGCTTCCCTTCGGTGAGAAGCCACTGTACAGGGGTGGGGCTTAACCTTTAGTGCCTGCTGACCATTCATTCATTAAAATGTTGTACAGTGTTGTTATCAGCAAATTCTTACTATGATTAGATCATTTAATTGTAACAAAATTCTCTTATTTTTTCTCCATTTCTCTCTCTCTCTCTCTCTCTCTCTCTCACACAGAGCATTGCCGTATCTCAAAATACTGAGCGAGTCCCCTCTTGTGGTACTAGTGGTTTTTCTTCTCCCGTCGACAGGTAACCATAGCAACTCACCTTTGTAGATAGTGGTAAATGTATTCTGTCTATAATTAAGTTTCATTCATAACCACACTGTCTACTGCAGTTGGACAATCCAGGGCTGTTAGAATAGCAGTGAGCTACACTTCCTGCCAGTAAAAATATTCTGCAATCTTTTGTAATAGTGACTTGAATGTGAAAGAATAAGTAAATGCTTGTTATTTTATCTGTAGTTATGCTGATGTAATAGGTGCCCTAAGAAAGCAATAAGAGACCAAGAACTGTTCTCTACCACCCTCAAAGGTGACCAAGCAAACAAACCTGCTTTGTTTGCCTTTAACTGAATATGTTACTTGTCATTGTATCTTGCATTCCAGAAATTGTTCTGGCATATTTCCCTTTTAAAACCTGGCAAGTGACTCAGAATGCTGTTGGGAATTTCTTCCAATGTCTAGAATGTCATTGAATTTCTCTGTCTAAGTTCTATATATTTATACATTATATACAGTCCTGGACAAGTCTGAACTTGTCTTAATATTCATCAGCTTCTTATTCATATAATTTGCTCCACCTAGAAAAGATGCAGCAATGATATTCAGCCACCTCAGCATCACTTAAGGTGGAATGGAAACATGCTCAGTGACCATCTTTTTTTTTCATTTGAATATAGATTCAACACCAGAAAATGATCAATTATTTTAAAGATGAGAGATGACAGGTTAAAACAAACAGCTGAACAACGCCGCGGTAAAACACCGTTATGACTGACTGTTATGACAGTATCTAGCTAAATAACCAACACTATTCATGACAATAGCCTAGCAATAAGCTAAACTCAAATGTAGAGGTACCGTTATTCTTGTAAATGTGGTCGAAGTCGAACTCGAATTCATCCGACACTATAAACCTCCGTAATGCAGCTACGTAGCCGAGTATAATCTGAGCCACCGAGTTTAGCAAGTCAAGCTAACGTTAACTAACACCAACTAAAACAGGCGAAGTGAGTGTCCTTACCCTGTTTACCTCCATGTTACAGAGGCTCTTGAACACCTTTCGTTGGTGTCCTTACATGCCCATATTGTTGGAAAAGCGCCAGTGAAATGAGCTACAGATAACGGAGTGAGCAGATGGTCCTTTCCAAAGTGCCCGTTTAAAGTGGACAAATTTAGTCCATTACCTGGATATTTTGGGATCTTTGGGCCATTTGTACACAGATGTCCCACTGTACATTGAATGATTGCATTCAAAAACTACACACCTTTTCGTCATTTTGCATTAAATTAAGTGCAGCTTCTAGAGTTGTTGTCCACCATCTACGTCACAGGCAAGACGCCCATTAGAGTTTCCGAACACCGTTGGGGGGGGGGACCAACGGTCTTTTAAACCTTATTCCTTGAATTAGTAAGAAATAACATGTTTTCTGACTATCAATAAACACAAGTTAGGAACTCAAATTCCACTGTATTTATTTGTTTGACACTTTCATAGAGTTGGTGCTTAGCCTTTAATGCTGCAGCAGGGCTCCTGTCAGTCATTAGCAGATTGATGCTATGTTAGTTTTTCCCCATTTGGAAAATTGTTTGACGTCAACATTTGCAAAGAAGGGATATGTGATCAGATCTGTTGGGGGCCAGTGGCTTACTACTTACCCACTGACGGTTGTGCCATGGGTAATGCTCCATTAGAGTGTTCTTCCGCTCTGTGTTGACTCATACGCGCACATATAGACACGGTGGTGACTGCATTAATATGCTCACTGAGCACAGTAGGTTCTTGCTGGTTCAGTATTATAATTCAATATAAAAAAAAAGATCACAGTTTAACAGGGGTGTGAAATGAGGTCAGACGTGAGTTTTCTGCCAAACCATCTTGCACCTTTTTCTTTCTGAAAGCCTCTTGTCTCAGCAAGGTGAAACATTTTACACATATTTTAACATGGCACCCTGTGCTATATGAAAAAAAAATCTTACAAGAGTAAAAAAGGAACACATTAATTCAGCTTTTCAAACGTGTCATTTTCAACTGTGTTATGAAGGTGATTTCTGGGTGTTAATTTTATGCTAATGACAACTGCTTTCAATGGTGGAAAGTATTTAAGGCTATATTTGTAGCCCTACATTTTCACCTTGTGAGTGTATTGTTACATAAGATACGTGTTAACAACTGTAGAGATATTTGCTGCTCAGTGTGGCGTATAATTACTCTGATGTTATGGCATATACAGTAGCAGAGATTAACTGCATATAGAGTCACGGGTTTGCACTACAGCCACCAAACTTTCACGGCTGGAAGATACATTTACAGGACTTTCAGTGGTACACAGATGTAGAATTAGGAATCTGCAATGTCAGTCTTGCAATGGAAAGTCATTCTGTAATTACTCGCTAGGAAATTGCAGTGTAGTTTACTTTTTACTTACGCACTGCCTGTTATCTTAATCTTATCTTATTGCCCATTAACCACATCAGACAGGAATATTAAGTCTTTTTAAATTAAGATCATATTTATATTTAAATATATGAGAGTTTCAGAAACAGATCTGTTTTAATCAAACTATAATTACATGTTTTTTTTTTTTTGCTGTTGTTATCAAAGAACAGTCTGGTCCACACAGTGTTTTACAGCTAAATGCATGAAGGGCAATGAGATCATTTGAGTAAAGTATAAAAGTGGTTGTGTGTGATCGATTTTCTGTGAAATTGTTTGCTTGAATATATTGCAACAGTTTTAAAAATACAGGCACTTGGTCAAATACTATTAGGGCCATCAGGATGTATTGCACATTATCTGTCCTGAGCTCTTGATCTATTCTTTCTTAACAGTTATGCCTCTGATGTGACATCTGGGTTGAGCGATGGTAACGAAGGCCTGTCAGAGATTAGCCCCAAAGGTCCCAACAAACGTACAGGAAGTAAACTGCTGAGGAAAAGAGCTCGCTCACGACTCCGAATTACAGGGGTATGGATCAGTCATGATCTGTGTATCCCCTAAAAACGTGCTTCATTTTTAGTTTAAAATAGTTGACCTTAAATATACTGTTT
>NW_027101148.1:20000-27447 GCF_029633855.1 Hoplias malabaricus | reverse complement strand
TATCTTTGATCGCACAACTTCCTCATTGAATAAAGAAAGAAGAGAATTCAGGGTTCTCTTGTATCTCTCTCTCTCTCTCTCTCCCTTCCTTCACATGCTGTCCTTTTTCAGATCTTCATTTTATCAAGATGTTATTATTCATTCATTGTCTGTAGCCCTTATCCAGTTCAGGGCAGAGGTGGGTTTGAACCCACACAGACACAGAGAGAACACACCACACTCTTCACAGACAGTCACCCGGAGGAAACCCACGCAGACACAGAGAGAACACACCACACTCCTCACAGACAGTCACCCGGAGAAACCCACGGAGACACAGAGAGAACCACCACACTCTCACAGCCAGTCACACGGAGGAAACCACGCAGACACAGAGAGAACACACCACACTCCTCACAGACAGTCACCCGGAGGAAACCCACGCAGACACAGGGAGAACACACCACACTCCTCACAGACAGTCACCCGGAGGAAACCCACGCAGACACAGAGAGAACACACCACACTCTTCACAGACAGTCACCCGGAGGAAACCCACGAGACACAGAGAGAACACACCACACTCCTCACAGACCAGTCACCCGGAGGAAACCCACGGAGACACAGAGAGAACACACCACACTCTTCACAGACAGTCCACCTGAGTGGGACTCGTACCCACAACCTCCAGGACCCTGGAGCTGTGACAGAGAAACTACCTACTACTACTCGGGAGTGATGGGGTTCCTCTGGTGTGTGGAACAGTGGAACTGTGTCTCTGGGGTGAGTTGGAGTGGTGACTTTGATCCAGAACAAAAAACGAAAACATAAGATCCCCAACAGCAGCCCCTGAATCTCACTGACTATTATGAGCCTGAACTCCATCAGATCCTCACAGCTATGTTCCACTACATCTAGTGTAGAGTCTCCCAGGAGAGACAAGGCTGTTACAGATGGAAGTAGTGTCCATAAATATGTGGACACCCTGTGTAAGAGTGTAATTGGAAACAGGGCTGTGTTCTGAGCTGTAGGAGGTGATGAGTGTGTGTGTGTGTGTGTGTGTGTGTGTGTGAGAGAGAGAGAGAGAGAGAGAGAGCACTATGTGACCTGTCACACCCCAAGATCACGAGAGACACTCCTTTTTTCCTCCCTTCCCCTCCCTCCACCGTGTGTTTTGACACGCAGCGTCTTCCAGCTGCACTTCAGGACTACAGCCGAATCTCTCAGTCGGGACAAACTGGGCGGGGGCGAAATTCCCCACGAAAAAAACAGGCAGGGGGATTTTTTCAGCCTTATTTGTTATGGGAAAGGGTGATAGAGAAGGGTCTGCTCTGTGTGTGTGTGTGTGTGTGTGTGTGTGTGTGTGTGTGTGTGTGTGTGTGTGTGTGTGTGTGTGTGTGTGTGTGCTGTTCAGGTGGTCCTGTGGTCATTTCTAACACACGGGAAAAAGTGTGTGTGTAGTGTTGGATGGCGAAAGAGAACACTGTGTCAACACGTTCATCTGGCGTCCAGCGTTTGAAATGGCAGAGGAGTCCCTCTAAAGTAAACACACACTCTTGCACACATTCACACACACACACACACACACACACACAGGCTTGAACAGATCCTGTTACTGCTTCTCATAATGTTGCAATAGAGCATATCGTCTGTGTCCAAGAAGGACCGGTGACTTTTATAAGAGGTGGCAAAAACGTTCGCAGCCCTGAAACACAGCAGTCAACACGGACCATTCTCCCATCAGCAGGGGTCCGAGTCGGCCCACAGCGCTTCCACAGCCATCCGTCATCAACAGTCCAAGAATGGACAGCTGTCCTCACCCCGTCTCTCTGTCTCTGAGTGGAAACAATGCTCCTTCCTCTCTGCCCTGACTCAGCAATGCTTGTGTTTGTTAGCTGGTCTCTACTGGACTCTAATGGTCTCTACTGGACTCTACTGGACTCTACTGGACTCTACTGGACTCTACTCTCTGTTTAGTCCTTGGCTGGTTTTCCACTCCCACAGCTCCCCCCGTGTAATCAGTGTCAGTGTCGTCTCTAACCCCGTCTCTAAGGGGAACAGTGGTCTTTGGAAACCCAACAACGGCGGGTGGTATCGTTAAGCGGTGTTTACTCATGGTGTATCGGCGTGTTGTTGTTGTTTGGGACTGAACACAGCTCCGTCATCAGTCAGACAGATCAGTAGAGTTTGTTCCTTCCTTGTTGCAGCGTCCAGCTCTCGCTGGATTCTTTCGTCGGCCACCGATCCGAGGAGCGTTTGAACCTCTTCAAAAGACCACGGCGTCATTTTACGAGCTGCCGTCGTGAGTCGGATAAAAACAAACGTGATTCTCTGCTGCAGCTGGAGATTTTACAGATGGAGAGTTGGTGCTGGTCGTCTGCGTTGCGTGGCGTAGAGTGACGACTCTCTCTGGACGATCAGCGCTCTGCAAGGTTTACACGCCACGGTTTAGTCCCTACTCGACTCGCTCTGAACCACGAGAGAACAGCCACTAAACAAGAACCCGCTTCCAGAACCAGGACCTGATTCACCTGGTGGAGGAGGAGGAAAGCTGAGTAGAATGGAGTATGGACCACGCAGTGGAAAAGCCCCATAACTGTGTTGACACTGAGAGTCTGGGGAAGTCCTGACTCGGGGTGGAACTGGAAATGACTAAAGTGGAGACAAACTGAACTCAGTGTTTATATGAAGGAGAAAAGTTCATTTTTCCATGATACGAGCCCTTAATGTGTTTTATCACGGCTGAAAGGAGTCACAATCCGAGACCCCCCAGTTTTTCCTGCCTTTACACACTCACACACACACTCAGACACTCACACACTCAGATTTCCCTGGACACACACTCATCTAGAGCTTTGGCAGAGAGCTCCACACTCTCGTCCAAATGGGATGCTTCTGATGTTCCTCACTCCTGAGTGAAAAGACAAGGCAACCCCCCTTACACACACACACACACACACACACACACACGCAAGCACTTTTGCGAGCAAGCGGAGATGTCGCGAGCCAGCTACACACGGCCCTCTTATCAGCACAATGTGTTTCTACTTTTCTAATCTACATAATTTATAACAGTGAAAGAGAGGCAGGGGATTCGGGCCATGGTCAATATTATCCCTCTGGCTTTAGGAGTGTTTACTGAAACCAGCACCAGGGTACTGTGAACACACACACACACACACACACACACACACACCAGGGCTGGGACGGTTTTGCATTACGATCTAATCCCAGTGAAGATATTTTTGACCTGATTAAATAAAAATCACAGAGAGACAGCTGATCTGGAGATGGGACCCATAACAACCGCGTGAGACCTGGACTGTGTCTAGAACCCACAGAATGGACTTGTGTTCTCCAGAAGAATGTTCTCGATGCATCACGTCTTAAGCGTTAATCCCATTTCTCATTTCCCCCTCCCCCTTGTTTCTGAGTGCCCTCTCTCCCTTGGAGCTGAGTTACAGGGCGCAGTTAAATCTCCCCCTATGACACGAGACGCCCCTTCAACACCCTGATACTTCATCAGAACACAAATAAAACAGAGCAGCGCTTCATTCCCAGGCGACTAGCGCCGCTCTGTAGCAGCTCTGCACCAGTCTGCAGTGATAATCAGAGGAGCTGCTGGACTTTAGTTACATTTAGAGCCTCATTCTCCTTCAGAAGAGTTCCACAATCAGAGATTACCCCCCTCTCCTCACTCTTCTGTGACATGGAGCTCAGCTCAGATTCTCATTCTGCAGAGTTCTGTTCACACTACAGTTCCACCTTAAATGATGCAGCAGCCACAGGCACCAGAATGTAATCACTTTACCATTTAAATGGGACATCAATAATTTTGGGTAAATGTAGTTCTAGTTGTTTACATTCACAACGTAATCATCTTTTAAGGTGGAGCGGTGTGTGTGTGAATAAGAAGCGACTGTATCTTTTAAGGTGGAGCGGTGTGTGTGAATAAGAAGCGACTGTATCTTTTAAAGTGGAGCGGTGTGTGTGTGGAGTAAGAAGTGACAGTATCTTTTAAGGTGGAGCGGTGTGTGTGAGTAAGAAGCGACTGTATCTTTTAAGGTGGAGCGGTGTGTGTGAGTAAGAAGCGACTGTGTCTTTTAAGGTGGAGCGGTGTGTGTGTGAGTAAGAAGCGACTGTATCTTTTAATGTGGAGCGGTGTGTGTGAGTAAGAAGCGACTGTATCTTTTAAGGTGAGCGGTGTGTGTGAGTCAGAAGCGACTGTATCTTTTAAGGTGGAGCGGTGTGTGTGAGTAAGAAGCGACTGTATCTTTTAAGGTGGAGCGGTGAGTGTGAGTAAGAAGCGACTGTATCTTTTAATGTGGAGCGGTGTGTGTGAGTAAAGAAGCGACTGTATCTTTTAAGGTGGAGCGGTGTGTGTGAGTAAGAAGCAACTGTATCTTTTAATGTGGAGCGGTGTCTGTGAGTAAGAAGCGACTGTATCTTTTAAGGTGGAGCGGTGTGTGTGAGTAAGAAGCGACTGTATCTTTTAAGGTGGAGCGGTGTGTGTGAGTCAGAAGCGACTGTATCTTTTAAGGTGGAGCGGTGTGTGTGAGTCAGAAGCGACTGTATCTTCTAAGGTGGAGCGGTGTGTGTGAGTAAGAAGCGACTGTATCTTTTAAGGGGGAGCGGTGTGTGTGACTAAGAAGCGACTGTATCTTTTAAGGTGGAGCGGTGTGTCTGAGTGAGAAGCGACTGTATCTTTTAAGGTGGAGCGGTGTGTGTGAGTAAGAAGCGACTGTATCTTTTAAGGTGGAGCGGTGTGTGTGAGTCAGAAGCGACTGTATCTTTTAAGGTGGAGCGGTGTGTGTGAGTAAGAAGCGACTGTATCTTTTAAGGTGGAGCGGTGTGTGTGAGTCAGAAGCGACTGTATCTTTTAAGGTGGAGCGGTGTGTGTGAGTAAGAAGCGACTGTATCTTTTAAGGTGGAGCGGTGTGTGTGAGTAAGAAGCGACTGTATCTTTTAATGTGGAGCGGTGTGTGTGAGTAAGAAGCGACTGTGTCTTTTAAGGTGGAGCGGTGTGTGTGAGTAAGAAGCGACTGTATCTTTTAAGGTGGAGCGGTGTGTGTGAGTAAGAAGCGACTGTATCTTTTAAGGTGGAGCGGTGTGTGTGAGTAAGAAGCGACTGTATCTTTTAATGTGGAGCGGTGTGTGTGAGTAAGAAGCGACTGTATCTTTAAGGTGGAGCGGTGTGTGTGAGTAAGAAGCGACTGTATCTTTTAATGTGGAGCCGCGTGTGTGTGAGTCAGAAGCGACTGTATCTTTTAAGGTGAGCGGGATCGGTGTGAATTGTGTGTGAGTAAGAAGCGACTGTATCTTTTAAGGGGGAGCGGTGTGTGTGAGTAAGAAGCGACTGTATCTTTTAATGTGGAGCGGTGTGTGTGAGTAAGAAGCGACTGTATCTTTTAAGGTGGAACGGTGTGTGTGAGTCAGAAGCGACTGTATCTTTTAAGGTGAGCGGTGTGTGTGAGTAAGAAGCGACTGTATCTTTTAAGGTGGAGCGGTGAGTGTGAGTCAAGAAGCGACTGTATCTTTTAATGTGGAGCGGTGTGTGTGAGTAAGAAGCGACTGTATCTTTTAAGGTGGAGCGGTGTGTGTGAGTAAGAAGCAACTGTATCTTTTAATGTGGAGCGGTGTGTGTGAGTAAGAAGCGACTGTATCTTTTAAGGTGGAGCGGTGTGTGTGTAGTAAGAAGCGACTGTATCTTTTAAGGTGGAGCGGTGTGTGTGTGAGTCAGAAGCGACTGTATCTTTTAAGGTGGAGCGGTGTGTGTGAGTCAGAAGCGACTGTATCTTCTAAGGTGGAGCGGTGTGTGTGAGTAAGAAGCGACTGTATCTTTTAAGGGGGAGCGGTGTGTGACTAAGAAGCGACTGTATCTTTAAGGGGCGGTGTGGTTGAGGCTAAGAAGCGACTGAGGTGGAGCGGTGTGTCTGAGTAAGAAGCGACTGTATCTTTTAAGGTGGAGCGGTGTGTGTGAGTAAGAAGCGACTGTATCTTTTAAGGTGGAGCGGTGTGTGTGAGTCAGAAGCGACTGTATCTTTTAAGGTGGAGCGGTGTGTGTGAGTAAGAAGCGCCTGTATCTTTTAAGGTGGAGCGGTGTGTGTGAGTAAGAAGCGACTGTATCTTTTAAGGTGGAGCGGTGTGTGTGAGTCAGAAGCGACTGTATCTTTTAAGGTGGAGCGGTGTGTGTGAGTAAGAAGCGACTGTATCTTTTAAGGTGGAGCGGTGTGTGTGAGTAAGAAGCGACTGTATCTTTTAATGTGGAGCGGTGTGTGTGAGTAAGAAGCGACTGTATCTTTTAAGGTGGAGCGGTGTGTGTGAGTAAGAAGCGACTGTATCTTTAATGTGGAGCGGTGTGTGTGAGTAAGAAGCAACTGTATCTTTTAAGGTGGAGCGGTGTGTGTGAGTAAGAAGCGACTGTATCTTTTAAGGTGGAGCGGTGTGTGTGAGTCAGAAGCGACTGTATCTTTTAAGGTGGAGCGGTGTGTGTGAGTCAGAAGCGACTGTATCTTTTAAGGTGGAGCGGTGTGTGTGAGTAAGAAGCGACTGTATCTTTAAGGGGGAGCGGTGTGTGTGAGTAAGAAGCGACTGTATCTTTTAAGGTGGAGCGGTGTGTCTGAGTAAGAAGCGACTGTATCTTTAAGGTGGAGCGGTGTGTGTGAGTAAGAAGCGACTTTATCTTTAAGGTGGAGCGGTGTGTGTGAGTCAGAAGCGACTGTATCTTTTAAGGTGGAGCGGTGTGTGTGAGTCAGAAGCGACTGTATCTTTTAAGGTGGAGCGGTGTGTGTGAGTAAGAAGCGACTGTATCTTTTAAGGGTGAGCGTGTGTGTGAGTAAGAAGCGACTGTATCTTTTAAGGTGGAGCGGTGTGTGTGAGTAAGAAGCGACTGTATCTTTTAAGGGGGAGCGGTGTGTGTGAGTAAGAAGCGACTGTATGTTGTTGGTGTCTGAAGTGTAAATTGTCTGTAAGTGTTTATTCACTGTTTGAATTCCCACAGAAACTCATGTGTAACTCGAGCTGTTTAGTTTTGTAGCACTTTCCCTCTGTGTTTACTTTCATGCAGTTAGCGCTCTCCTGAATTTAGAGTCAGTTCACCTTAAGTAATGTAACTGTAACAGTAAAAATAAGTCAGTGTTACCCCCCTATGGAGCAGGAATAGAGCAACATCCTCATCTCGGTTGGTGCTTTTCAGCGTTTGGAGTCTCTCCGTTGTCTAAAAACCTCCAGATGGCGTTTCTCTGCCTGTGAGCAGAGAGAGAGAAAGCCTAGCACCGGACCCAGACACTTTGTTTTTTTACCCATTTACAGACACTGGGGCTTCGTGAACACATTAGAGCGGTTTCCAGAGCAAACCCACTGTAGAGCAGCACATGGAGAGGAGACATCAAACCGGTGTCATTCACAAGGCGTCATAACCGTGACTCTGAAACATCTCAGTTTGAAGGGCCATGTCGCCCCCACACTT
>NW_027101148.1:0-10000 GCF_029633855.1 Hoplias malabaricus | reverse complement strand
CACACACACATATACACAAACACACCTACGCACACCTATACACACCTATGCACACACACACAGATACACTCAGCTACACACACACTGCCAGACTGCTGTGGAAATAAATCCCCTCAGTGAACCCCAGCTAAGCCCTGCGTTTATAGAGCTGTGGTACAGACAAGTACCTTCAATGAATCTATAATTACTCTGGTGCAATTGTAATTGAACTGTAATTACATTTATTTAATTAAATATGTAACTCTATGACATTAGTTACTTTTATATCTGAAAGCTGAGATTCTGCGAGGTTCCGTCTGGACTTTGTCTGCTTCAGTGTCAAATAAAAATGGACAAAAACTGTATAAAATAATCAATTTTCTCACATTTTACCATCATTTAAAGTGGAACGGAAAATAATACTTTAACGTAAAACTTCGGCACCATTTAAAGGTGATGCTGCACACTCTGAGTGTGTCTCCTCTCCATGTGCTGCTCTACATTTTGCTCTGGAAACCGCTCTAATGTGTTTACGAAGCCCCAGTGTCGGTAAATGGGTAAAAAAACAAAGTGTCTGGGTCCGGTGCTAGGCTTTCTCTCTCTCTGCTCTCTCTCTAAACACAATTTACACTTCAGACACCAACAAGATACAGTCGCTTCTTACTCACACACACCGCTCCACCTTAAAAGATACAGTTGCTTCTTACTCACACACACCGCTCCACCTTAAAAGATACAGTCGCTTCTTACTCACACACGCCGCTCCACCTTAAAAGATACAGTCGCTTCTTACTCACACACACCGCTCCACCTTAAAAGATACAGTCGCTTCTTACTCACACGCACCGCTCCACCTTAAAAGATACAGTTGCTTCTTACTCACACGCACCGCTCCACATTAAAAGATACAGTCGCTTCTTACTCACACACACCGCTCCACCTTAAAAGATACAGTCGCTTCTTACTCACACACACCGCTCCACCTTAAAAGATACAGTCGCTTCTTACTCACACGCACCGCTCCACCTTAAAAGATACAGTCACTTCTTACTCACACACACCGCTCCACCTTAAACGATACAGTCGCTTCTTACTCTCACACACCGCTCCACCTTAAAAGATAGTCACTTCTTACTCACACACACCGCTCCACCTTAAAAGATACAGTCACTTCTTACTCACACACACCGCTGCACCTTAAAAGACAAAGAGCTTCTGAATGTAAACAAATCAGAGAGAACTGCAGATCCCCCACAGTCGTAGATGTTCCCTTTAAGGTGGAAGAGTAAGTTTTACTGAGTAGCTTAGGCTTTACAATGTACCTGCAGCACTATTAAAGATATTTTACAACAATTATTTAAGAAAAACTTCAGTCACTGAATCACATTGTTATCTGTGCTGATGCTGGTCCTGTAAAGCTGCTTTGGAACAACATCTGTGGTGAAAAGTGCTGTATAAATACATCTTGAAATTATTTTGATTTTATACATTAATTATTGTTTGTTTTTTTAATTCACACTAATTCTTTTTTAGGCAATTACTTTCCTTTCAGTTCAGTTATTAGATTAACAGAGAAGAGCAAAAGAGGACAGTACACCCCCAACACACACACACACACACACACACACACACACACACACATACATATCAAAAACGAAAAGAAACATCAAAAAACTCCTAAGCCTTTTATTTAAACTTTCCATTCCACCTTAAAGAGTGCAGTGGTTATAATGAGTTAACTACGTTTATAACTAGAGCTGTTTATTTCAATTAAAATGGTGCAGCAGTCACATTCTGGCACCCAGCCTTCTTAATATAATTTTCCATTCCACCTTAAATGGCCCAAAAGTGGCCTAAGGAGTCCTAAAGCTCAGCGTGGGCAGATTCTTTATTTTTTGGTGGCCGTCCAAAGCAGAAATGAGTGTGCGCTCAAGAAGCCGTGTCCCGGAGCAGTTCCTTCACGTCCAAAAAGGTGGCTGACGTTTTCATGGCCTCATAAAGCAGCCCTGCGGCTGGGGAGTCACACAGACACACACACACACTCACACTCACACACACTCAGTGGCGTTTACATGTGAAAACTTGAACACAGGGCTTGCTCAGACGACACTGGAGAGCTGTAGGAATCTGATCGGATATCAACCGTGCCAGAGTCCCACACTTTACTGCTCAACAGTGGCTCACTCATGTCTCAGAAGACTTAAATCAGATTCTCCTAAAACTCCTCAGGAGAAACAACATCATAGAGGTGAGACAGTCGTGTTCAGATCAGAACGACGAGCCCAGACTAAAGAATAATCACAAAAAAGGAGATCTCCTTAATGTCTCTGTTGCTTTGTACTAGACAACAATGAGATCAAATGGAAAGGCAACGTCTCCTGCTGCTCAGATGTTTCTCCTCTTGAGATTTAGTGGAGATCTTAGTAAAGTCACAAGCAGCTCAGATTTGTCAGATGAACTAATCCCTATTTTCTCCTTTATCTCTCTCATTTCTCTACTTTTTCTCTAGGTTTTGTTCTCCTAAGGAATTTTAAAAAGTGAATACACTGCCAGGAGATACATGGTTTTCATTGTGTGAGTTTAAATTATAAAGTATGACCATAAATAAACAAATAAAGCTGAGGTAAATAAACTCCAGTGTCGTCTCGCACAGAGGAAAGTGACTCCACTCACACGGCTAAATGATCAGGTCGCTGAAAGCATCTAATTATGACTATTTATGAAAGGGTGCAGTAGCCTGTAATAACAGGCTGGCTCAAACACACACACACACACACACACACATTATCTCCTGTTTCCCTTTCTCCGCTCGTCTCTGTAAGGTGTTATTTCTCTTGCGTCCAGGCATTATCTCTGTGTGTTCATTAAGGAAGACATTTCCCCTTAACATTAGCTCCCAGAGGAAGGTCTCACTGCTCAAACATCGCTCAGTGATGTCTCAACACACCTCAAAGTCATTCTCCTTAAACTGCTCGGGAGAAATAGCGTCAGATGAAAAGGAGACATGAGAAATTACCAACACTTGCTGTCAATAAGCAATGCTAACCAATGCTAATCAGCACTAACCAAGGCTAATCATTGATAATTGAATAATTGTAACAGACGCTAAAATGTACTAAAATCTCTAATCAATAATAACATCTCTAACCAATGCTAATATCACTAAGCACTGCCTACCAAATTGAATCATGACTATCCAGTGCTAACCAGTGCTAATCAATGTATACCAATGTTAACCACTGCTAACCAGTGCTAATTAATGAACACCGGTGTTAAACTATGCTAATCAGAGCTAGCCACTGCTAACTAAGCTGATTGTCCTTGTGAGCATGAGCACTGTTTCTCAGTCTACTATAGTTTCCACCAGAGGCTCTGAGACAGAGGCGAGAAATCTCAGAGAAAAAACTCAAACCCAATAAAAAGCCATTGATTATCAACCTCTGCTGAAATGAGCATCTGAACCTGTGAAGAAATTAAAAAACTCACCCAGAGGAGTGTGTGTGTGTGTGTGTGTGTGTGTGTGTGTGTGTGTTTTGCTCAG
This sequence comes from Hoplias malabaricus, assembly GCF_029633855.1. Taxonomy (NCBI): domain Eukaryota; kingdom Metazoa; phylum Chordata; class Actinopteri; order Characiformes; family Erythrinidae; genus Hoplias; species Hoplias malabaricus. The sequence continues at coordinate 6,480 of NW_027101148.1, read as the reverse complement.
GGGTTCCAAAACTAAGGTTTCAGCATTAATACAAAAAAGTAAATCACAATTATGAAACACTTTCATTCATCTTCTATAAGCACTTCCTGATCAGGGTCTTGAAACTCACCCTGTCACTCAATCACTCACACACTCACCTAGTCACACTCTCACCCAATCACTCACACTCTCACCCAGTCACTCACACACTCAGCCAGTCACTTACACTCTCACCCAGTCACTCATAATATCACTCAGTCACTCACACTGTCACTCAGTTATTCAAACATTCACCCAGTCACTCACACTGTCACTCAGTTACTCACACAGTCACTCACAGTCACTCAGTTACTCACACACTCACTCGGTTACTCAAACACTCACCCAGTCACTCATACTGTCACTCAGTTACTCACACACTCACTCAGTCACTCACAGTCACTCAGTTACTCAAACACTCACTCAGTCACTCACACTGTCACTCAGTTACTCAAACACTCACCCTGTCACTCACACTGTCACTCAGTTACTCACACAGTCACTCACAGTCACTCAGTTACTCACACACTCACTCAGTTACTCAAACACTCACCCAGTCACTCATACTGTCACTCAGTTACTCACACACTCACTCAGTCACTCACAGTCACTCAGTTACTCACACACTCAGTTACTCAAACACTCACACAGTCACTCATACTGTCACTCAGTTACTCACACACTCACTCAGTCACTCACAGTCACTCAGTTACTCACACACTCACTCAGTCACTCACACTGTCACTCAGTTACTCAAACACTCACTCAGTCACTCACACTGTCACTCAGTTACTCAAACACTCACCCTGTCACTCATACTGTCACTCAGTTACTCACACACTCACTCAGTCACTCACAGTCACTCAGTTACTCAAACACTCACTCAGTCACTCACACTGTCACTCAGTTACTCAAACACTCACCCTGTCACTCATACTGTCACTCAGTTACTCAAACACTCACTCTGTCACTCATACTGTCACTCAGTTACTCACACACTCACTCAGTCACTCACAGTCACTCAGTTACTCACACACTCAGTCACTCACACTGTCACTCAGTTACTCAAACACTCACTCAGTCACTCACACTGTCACTCAGTTACTCAAACACTCACCCTGTCACTCATACTGTCAATCATTTACTCACACACTCACTCAGTCACTCACACTGTCACTCAGTTACTCAAACACTCACCCAGTCACTTACACTCTCACCCAGTCACTCATAATATCACCCAGTCACTCACACACTCACCCAGTTACTCACACATTCACTCAGTTACTCACACACTCACTAAGTCACTCACACACTCACTCAGTTATTCAAACACTCACTCAATCACTCACACTGTCACTCACTCTCTCATTCAGTCACTCACTCTCTCATTCAGTCACGTACACAGTATTATGTATTATGTAGTATTATGACTTAAAAAATGCCTAGATATACTATTTCTAGCATTAGAACACACACACACACACACACACACACACACACACACACACACACACACACACACACACATACACACACACACACACAACCAATAAAGAATAACAGTAAAGTGCCAAAGCATTACTTGTTGTGAGGCATTTTTATGACTTACTGTGTGTGTGTGTGTGTGTGTGTGTGTGTGTGTGTGTGTGTGTGTGTGTGTGTGTGTGAAGCTAACGCTAACGTGTGCACTGGTTCCTCAGAGGTCCTGTAGAATAATGAGGCCATTGTCTCCTTAAATCTGGAAATCCTCCACATTCCTAAAGGGACCAAGGAGCAGGGCAGCGTCCATCCATCACCACAGATACCACTCAGTGTGAGTGCGTGTGAGTCTGTGTGTGCGGGTGAGCGGGTGTGTGTGTCTGTGTGTGTGTGGGTGGGTGGGTGTATGTTACACCCTAAAGTGGCTTTAACTCAGACCGTTCCACCTTAAATGATCCCTAACCGCCAAAAAGACGGACTGGTCTCATGATGAGCATCGTTAGGGTTAAATACAGTGGGAGGAACCTGGGGCTCAGACACTAGAAGGTGCTCTAAACCCTTTATTTGTGGCTTGGAGGTGGTAGGAGTCATTCATGATGTACGTTACAGATTAAGACTTCCTCCACGTGGATCGAAATGTTTTAATAACTGAGATTTACCTCACTGCGTATTTTTTAATTAATCTGGTTGCATTCTTAGGCCAGTCCAGTAGGGGGCCATATGACCTATTAAAGAGAGACATCAAAACACCACGACGCATGAGAGAAACACAGAGGTTTAATCCCAAATCACTCTATCCTCCCTCTCTGTAGTGCACTACACACGTCCTGAAACGACTGAATCTAGATGTTAACAGTGCAGTATATATTTCTAACACACACCATTTCTATTTATTCATCTGTGTGAATCTGAACTCTAGTGCTGTCTGTGTGTGTACAGTGTAGTTTGTGACTGATGTAGTTCACTGTAGAGGGAGTGAGGACCTGTGTGTGTACAGTGTAGTTTGTGACTGATGTAGTTCACTGTAGAGGGAGCGAGGAGCTGTGTGTGTACAGTGTAGTTTATGACTGATGTAGTTCACTGTAGAGGGAGTGAGGAGCTGTGTGTGTACAGTGTAGTTTGTGACTGATGTAGTTCACTGTAGAGGGAGTGAGGAGCTGTGTGTGTACAGTGTAGTTTGTGACTGATGTAGTTCACTGTAGAGGGAGCGAGGAGCTGTGTGTGTACAGTGTAGTTTGTGACTGATGTAGTTCACTGTAGAGGGAGTGAGGAGCTGTGTGTGTACAGTGTAGTTTGTGACTGATGTAGTTCACTGTAGAGGGAGTGAGGAGCTGCGTGTGTACAGTGTAGTTTGTGACTGATGTAGTTCACTGTAGAGGGAGTGAGGAGCTGTGTGTGTACAGTGTAGTTTGTGACTGATGTAGTTCACTGTAGAGGGAGTGAGGAGCTGCGTGTGTACAGTGTAGTTTATTACTGATGTAGTTCACTGTAGAGGGAGTGAGGAGCTGTGTGTGTACAGTGTAGTTTGTGACTGATGTAGTTCACTGTAGAGGGAGAGAGGAGCTGTGTGTGTACAGTGTAGTTTGTGACTGATGTAGTTCACTGTAGAGGGAGTGAGGAGCTGTGTGTGTACAGTGTAGTTTGTGACTGATGTAGTTCACTGTAGAGGGAGTGAGGAGCTGTGTGTGTACAGTGTAGTTTGTGACTGATGTAGTTCACTGTAGAGGGAGTGAGGAGCTGCGTGTGTACAGTGTAGTTTGTGACTGATGTAGTTCACTGTAGAGGGAGCGAGGAGCTGTGTGTGTACAGTGTAGTTTGTGACTGATGTAGTTCACTGTAGAGGGAGAGAGGAGCTGTGTGTGTACAGTGTAGTTTGTGACTGATGTAGTTCACTGTAGAGGGAGTGAGGAGCTGTGTGTGTACAGTGTAGTTTGTGACTGATGTAGTTCACTGTAGAGGGAGTGAGGAGCTGCGTGTGTACAGTGTAGTTTGTGACTGATGTAGTTCACTGTAGAGGGAGTGAGGAGCTGTGTGTGTACAGTGTAGTTTGTGACTGATGTAGTTCACTGTAGAGGGAGTGAGGAGCTGCGTGTGTACAGTGTAGTTTATTACTGATGTAGTTCACTGTAGAGGGAGTGAGGAGCTGTGTGTGTACAGTGTAGTTTGTGACTGATGTAGTTCACTGTAGAGGGAGAGAGGAGCTGTGTGTGTACAGTGTAGTTTGTGACTGATGTAGTTCACTGTAGAGGGAGTGAGGAGCTGCGTGTGTACAGTGTAGTTTGTGACTGATGTAGTTCACTGTAGAGGGAGTGAGGAGCTGTGTGTGTACAGTGTAGTTTGTGACTGATGTAGTTCACTGTAGAGGGAGCGAGGAGCTGTGTGTGTACAGTGTAGTTTGTGACGGATGTAGTTCACTGTAGAGGGAGTGAGGAGCTGTGTGTGTACAGTGTAGTTTATGACTGATGTAGTTCACTGTAGATGGAGTGAGGAGCTGTGTGTGTACAGTGTAGTTTGTGACGGATGTAGTTCACTGTAGAGGGAGTGAGGAGCTGTGTGTCTACAGTCTAGTTTGTGACTGATGTAGTTCGCTGTAGAGGGAGAGAGGAGCTGTGTGTGTACAGTGTAGTTTATGACTGATGTAGTTCACTGTAGAGGGAGCGAGGAGCTGTGTGTGTACAGTGTAGTTTATGACTGATGTAGTTCACTGCAGAGGGAGTGAGGAGCTGTGTGTGTACAGTGTAGTTTATGACTGATGTAGTTCACTGTAAAGGGAGCGAGGAGCTGTGTGTGTACAGTGTAGTTTATGACTGATGTAGTTCACTGTAGTGGGAGTGAGGAGCTGTGTGTGTACAGTGTAGTTTATGACTGATGTAGTTCACTGTAGAGGGAGTGAGGAGCTGTGTGTGTACAGTGTAGTTTGTGACTGATGTAGTTCACTGTAGAGGGAGAGAGGAGCTGTGTGTGTACAGTGTAGTTTGTGACTGATGTAGTTCACTGTAGAGGGAGCGAGGAGCTGTGTGTGTACAGTGTAGATTATGACTGATGTAGTTCACTGTAGAGGGAGCGAGGAGCTGTGTGTGTACAGTGTAGTTTATGACTGATGTAGTTCACTGTAGTGGGAGTGAGGAGCTGTGTGTGTACAGTGTAGTTTATGACTGATGTAGTTCACTGTAGAGGAGTGAGGAGCTGTGTGTGTACAGTGTAGTTTATGACTGATGTAGTTCACTGTAGAGGGAGTGAGGAGCTGTGTGTGTACAGTGTAGTTTGTGACTGATGTAGTTCACTGTAGAGGGAGCGAGGAGCTGTGTGTGTACAGTGTAGTTTATGACTGATGTAGTTCACTGTAGAGGGAGTGAGGAGCTGTGTGTGTACAGTGTAGTTTATGACTGATGTAGTTCACTGTAGAGGGAGTGAGGAGCTGTGTGTGTACAGTGTAGTTTGTGACTGATGTAGTTCACTGTAGAGGGAGTGAGGAGCTGTGTGTGTACAGTGTAGTTTGTGACTGATGTAGTTCACTGTAGAGGGAGCGAGGAGCTGTGTGTGTACAGTGTAGTTTGTGACTGATGTAGTTCACTGTAGAGGGAGCGAGCAGCTGTGTGTGTACAGTGTAGTTTATGACTGATGTAGTTCACTGTAGAGGGAGTGAGGAGCTGTGTAATCTGATAGAGTGTGTTTATGACTGATGTAGTTCACTGTAGAGGGAGTGAGGAGTTGTGTGTGTACAGTGTAGTTTATGACTGATGTAGTTCACTGTAGAGGGAGTGAGGAGTTGTGTGTGTACAGTGTAGTTTATGACTGATGTAGTTCACTGTAGAGGGAGTTAGGAGCTGTGTGTGTACAGTGTAGTTTGTGACTGATGTAGTTCACTGTAGAGAGAGAGAGAAGCTGTGTGTGTACAGTGTAGTTTGTGACTGATGTAGTTCACTGTAGAGGGAGTGAGGAGCTGTGTGTGTACAGTGTAGTTTGTGACTGATGTAGTTCACTGTAGAGGGAGCGAGGAGCTGTGTGTGTACAGTGTAGTTTGTGACTGATGTAGTTCACTGTAGAGGGAGTGAGGAGCTGTGTGTGTACAGTGTAGTTTATGACTGATGTAGTTCACTGTAGAGGGAGAGAGAAGCTGTGTGTCTACAGTGTAGTTTGTGACTGATGTAGTTCACTGTAGAGGGAGTGAGGAGCTGTGTGTGTACAGTGTAGTTTGTGACTGATGTAGTTCACTGTAGAGGGAGTGAGGAGCTGTGTGTGTACAGTGTAGTTTGTGACTGATGTAGTTCACTGTAGAGGGAGTGAGGAGCTGTGTGTGTACAGTGTAGTTTAAAACCTCAGTTTTCAGTCAGTGACCCACCGCGCTGTGTTTGTGACGACGGGAGGAAAAACCCTATTTCAAAACATCCGTATCCGTGTGGACAGTGTCTTAGGGAATAACCCTGTTTCCAAAATGTAAACAATACACAAGAGTCACAGATTTACAAATCATTTAAATCCTGTTCTTTCTTTTTTTATCACTGCATTAAAAACAGACACGACTCCGGAGCGGAAATCACTGCGAGGGCCCGGGAACACGTCCCAAAACCACTGTCTGTGAACACAGTGCCTCACTGCGTCCACAAACACAAGTTAAAACCCTACAACGTAATGAAGAACCCTCAGATGACGTCTTTTTCAGGAAGGCCTTGTTTATTTCAGCAAGAAAATGACTAACAACATTCTGCACACATTACAACACCACGGTTCTGTGTTCTAATGAAGGTATTACATTTCTCAGACTCAACTCCACCGTGACCCAGAACCGGATACAGAACAGTTACAGACCATGAATGAATGAATGAATGAATGAATGAATGAATGAAGGAACACTCGTCTCAAACATAGAGACAGCCACGTAGCGTAACTATTTTTAATACTGACCCGGTAAAGGCTTATATTTGTGCAAACTAAAGTCCTCTAAGTGTAAAAATAATGCGAGCCCATCACAAATACATCAGA
>NW_027101147.1:97318-104818 GCF_029633855.1 Hoplias malabaricus | reverse complement strand
CCATCACTTTCTTCCTCCAACTTAAACGGAGTTCAACACACACACACACACACACACACACACACACACACACACACTCCTGTGGGATGTCATCACTTAGCACACACTCTAATGTGTCAAACTCCAAGACCACCTTCACTCATTTATTTCCCCTCAAACAGTGAAGAACTCCAACAGCTCGGCACCATGGGTCTGAAAGGACGTGGAGGGGAGAGGAGAAGCTCCATGGATTCTCCCTGCCATGAGCTGGAATGGCGTTTGGGATCCAGCCTTCTACACTCCTCCAAAAGAGCACTCCGTTTTACACTCCTCCTGCATCAGAGACGGAGGGAACACCACAAGCCACACATCTGGAAGCCCTCAGTTACCGTGGTTACCACAGCGCCCAGATCCAGCGGTTCACAGCAGGGACGCCAAAAACTCGTTCTGTATTGGATTCTCATTTCTACATCATTAATTACACAGCTGAGATTTCCACTCATCGCTGTCCAGCAGCGCACCACACACACACACCCACACACACCCACACACACACACACAGTCTTTCGAAACGACACACATGGGACTTTGCAGAAACAACACAAATCCTATCCAGAGCCACTTAGATTTTAATCCTGTTACAGATGTAAGTGAGTGCCGTTAAGCGTCTCGGACTCTTATTGATGAAATTAGGCGTGGTTACCGGGGCAGGGATTCGAACCAGAATCTAAAAAGCTGCCAGTGGCAACCACTGTGAAGTCCTGAGGATAGGGTCACAGCTGCACATCTGCACCATCTACAGATGTTGAAGTGCAGTGGACACCACTACATCCCTCCACATGACAAACTTGGACAGAACCCCTGTTCTTCAACAGTCAGGACCCCCTCACAACCCCCACAGGATCCCTGACAGCGCTGCAGTGACACTGACGTGGTGGTGGTGTGTTAGTGTTTGTTGTGCTGGTGTAGAGTGGATCAGACACAGCAGTGTCTCCTGGAGTTTTTAAACCCCTCAGTGGCACTGCTGGACTCACTGGTTCAGTGTGTTTCCATCGACATAAACAGGTTCCTGAACCAGAAAAGTCGGTTCCCAGCTGGAACCAGAGAACAGTGGGATCTTCAGCTGGAACCAGAGAACAGTGGGATCTTCAGCTGGAAGCGTGAGGGCATCTGTGGGCGAGTGGAGAGATAAAGAAGCTCCAGAAAGAGCTCAGAGGCTGAAATAAAGCGTGATGGAGCAGTGGAGCTGGACGCTCATTTACAGCGTGTTATAGAAATAAATAAAAGGAAATAAAACAGGAACCTGCTCCGTCTCTGTGTGTGTTTCTGGGGCCACTCCAGGAGTGTAGACTACTTTTCTCCACACTTCTCACTCTGTTCTCACTGTTCTCTCACTGTTCTCTCTGTGTTCTCTTTCAGTTCTCTTTGTCCTCTGTGTTCCCTCTCTGTTTTCTCTGTGTTCTCACTGTTCTCATTGTTCTCTCTGAGAGAATCAGTGGACAATGTCTAACAGAGAGAGCGAGACATAGGAGACAACAGAGAGATGATGTTGTGATGTTTGTTTGATATTTCTGGGATTTAGAGACTGTTTAGAGCAAGAGGCACTTAAAGAAGATTTGGAGCCTCGAGGCCACTCAGAGCTTCTCTCTCTCTCTCTCTCTCTCTCTCTCTCTCTCTCTCTGTGTCCTTCTGTTACTCCATTAGGTCTCACAGTGATAAATCTGTTTAATGGCGCTGCATTGGATTCTTCAGTCTCTCTGTCTGGCTCCTCCTGAGCTGCTTTTTATTTGATTTGTAGCAGGTATTACTTTCTCTCAGAATGGATTTGAGAACCTGGTTCTACCTGCAGTGTGTGTGTGTGTGTGTGTGAGAGAGAGAGAGAGAGAGAGAGAGACAGAGAGAGAGAGGTGGAGATGATCGATACTCCCTGTAGTGGCCTCCTGGGGGAAGGTTATTTTACAGGTTTGGTGACTTTAGGTTTAGTGCTGTTGGGCCCCAGACAAAGCGGCTCAAATCTCAAATAGCTCCTCCACTGACCGCTGTGGTCAAATCAGCTGGACTGCAGCCAAACACTCGGGTTTCATTGGCTTTTTACACACACACACACACACACACACACACACACACACACACACAGAAAACGAGACAAAGTTACACCACCTATCAAAAGTTTGAGGCCATTATCTTCTCTAAGACACAAAACATATGTGGTCCTGCTACTGTAACAATCCCCTCCTAACAGCAACCTGTTTAAACTCAGCGTAAATCACAGTTCCCTCATTCAGAGCGGGTTTATATCACAACATCTGCAGCCGTGGCCTAGTGGGGACCTGGGACGGAAATGTTTAACACAACTGAAACCCACGCAGACACAGGGAGAACACACCACACTCCTCACAGACAGTCACCCGGAGGAAACACACGCAGACACAGGGAGAACACACCACACTCCTCACAGACAGTCACCCGGAGGAAACCCACGCAGACACAGAGAGAACACACCACACTCCTCACAGACAGTCACCCGGAGGAAACCCACACAGACACAGGGAGAACACACCACACTCCTCACAGACAGTCACCCGGAGGAAACCCACGCAGACACAGGAAGAACACACCACACTCCTCACAGACAGTCACCCGGAGGAAACCCACGCAGACAGAGGGAGAACACACCACACTCCTCACAGACAGTCACCCGGAGGAAACCCACACAGACACAGGGAGAACACACCACACTCCTCACAGTCAGTCACCCGGAGGAAACCCACGCAGACACAGAGAGAACACACCACACTCCTCACAGACAGTCACCCGGAGGAAACCCACGCAGACACAGGGAGAACACACCACACTCCTCACAGACAGTCACCCGGAGGAAACCCACGCAGACACAGGGAGAACACACCACACTCCTCACAGACAGTCACCCGGAGGAAACCCACGCAGACACAGGGAGAACACACCACACTCCTCACAGACAGTCACCCGGAGGAAACACACGCAGACACAGGGAGAACACACCACACTCCTCACAGACAGTCACCCGGAGGAAACCCACGCAGACAGAGGGAGAACACACCACACTCCTCACAGACAGTCACCCGGAGGAAACCCACACAGACACAGGGAGAACACACCACACTCCTCACAGTCAGTCACCCGGAGGAAACCCACGCAGACACAGAGAGAACACACCACACTCCTCACAGACAGTCACCCGGAGGAAACCCACGCAGACACAGGGAGAACACACCACACTCCTCACAGACAGTCACCCGGAGGAAACCCACGCAGACACAGGAAGAACACACCACACTCCTCACAGACAGTCACCCGGAGGAAACCCACGCAGACACAGAGAGAACACACCACACTCCTCACAGACAGTCACCTGGAGGAAACCCACACAGACACAGAGACAACACACCACACTCCTCACAGACAGTCACCCGGAGGAAACCCACACAGACACAGTGAGAACACACCACACTCCTCACAGACAGTCACCCGGAGGAAACCCACACAGACACAGGGAGAACACACCACACTCCTCACAGACAGTCACCCGGAGGAAACCCACGCAGACACAGAGAGAACACACCACACTCCTCACAGACAGTCACCCGGAGGAAACCCACGCAGACACAGGGAGAACACACCACACTCCTCACAGACAGTCACCCGGAGGAAACCCACGCAGACACAGGGAGAACACACCACACTCCTCACAGACAGTCACCCGGAGGAAACACACGCAGACACAGGGAGAACACACCTCACTCCTCACAGACAGTCACCCGGAGGAAACCCACGCAGACAGAGGGAGAACACACCACACTCCTCACAGACAGTCACCCGGAAGAAACCCACACAGACACAGGGAGAACACACCACACTCCTCACAGTCAGTCACCCGGAGGAAACCCACGCAGACACAGAGAGAACACACCACACTCCTCACAGACAGTCACCCGGAGGAAACCCACGCAGACACAGGGAGAACACACCACACTCCTCACAGACAGTCACCCGGAGGAAACCCACGCAGACACAGGAAGAACACACCACACTCCTCACAGACAGTCACCCGGAGGAAACCCACGCAGACACAGAGAGAACACACCACACTCCTCACAGACAGTCACCTGGAGGAAACCCACACAGACACAGAGACAACACACCACACTCCTCACAGACAGTCACCCGGAGGAAACCCACACAGACACAGTGAGAACACACCACACTCCTCACAGACAGTCACCCGGAGGAAACCCACACAGACACAGGGAGAACACACCACACTCCTCACAGACAGTCACCCGGAGGAAACCCACGCAGACACCGGGAGAACACACACACTCTGTGTGTGTGTGTGTGTGTGCCACAAAGGGTACAGAGTACACACAAGTTAGTCAGAGCTACATGAATGTGCTCTGGAGTAATTTGAGGTATAAATGTGACTAAATGAACTGTAGCTTCTCCACACTTCATTCTTAGCAGGTTGTGTGTTTTAAGCTTCATTCAGGACTTTTATTTTGAAGACAAATGCTACCCATAAAAAATAGCTTATCTAAACTAGCCTAGGGCTTTAGAGAAAAGTCAAGTCAAGATAAAAACAGACACGCTCAGTTTCGTAAAAGGTAGTCCAGCTAAAGATAAACAGATTAGCCTAGCTATATCAACAAGCACTAGCCTAGCTTTAACCACAGGTACTAGCCTAGCTATAACCACAGGAATTAACCTAGCTATAACCACAGGCACCAGCCTAGCTATAACCACAGGAATTAACCTAGCTATAACCACAGGCACCAGCCTAGCTATAACCACAGTCATTAGCCTAGCTATAACCACAGGCATTAGCCTAGCTATAACCACAGGCACCAGCCTAGCTATAACCACAGTCATTAGCCTAGTTATAAGCACAGGCACTAGCCTAGGTAAAGAACAATGGACTTTACACAAAACGCTGGAACACTTGCTGTGAGGATTTGATTGCACTCAGCTCTTGCCCCTTTTCCTGCAATGATGGAAAGGGAACAAATGTCCCACAATCACAGTTTCCATCATCCTGCAGGGGAGCTGGGTCCCCACAAAGCAGTGAAAACAGACATAAGCCCCCTGCTGTGTCCAGGAAGTTTAGTGACCCCTGCCTCTCTTTACTGTGTGATTATAGAGGAGCTCATTGTGCTGGACTTTGTGTTTGGACAGTGGCTCCCCACCACAGCTGCAGCGTGTGAAAGAAACACGTGTGGGCTTTTACACACACCAGGTGTGTGTGTGTGTCTGTGTGTGTGTGTGTTGGAGGAGCATAATAGAAAGTTAGTTCTTTATTTAACAACAGAATGAAGACCATAGCTAAAGGAACAGGAGGAGGGAGAGTGGCTCACTGTGGCCAATTCACTGACGACAAAACCCTGTATCTCCTTTTTATTTCTATTTTAACGCAATTAAGTTTTTCCAAAAGAAGCACATTTCCAAAAGTTGGGCGAGCAGGTGTCTATAAACGTGTGGCTGTAAAGTACATGTTTTTCTGTGCTAATAATAGGAAGGCAATGGCATCACACACACACACACACACACACACACACACACACAGGCTGCGTTGTGTGGAGTAAAGTCTGTGTGGTGTTTTTATGGAGTGTGAAACAGAGGGCAGCAGCTCGGATGGAGGTAAAACGTGTGTGTGACTTCACAGCAGTTTGGCGTCTAGAAAGCAGTAAATTTACACACTTGACTCCAACCTCACACACATACACACACACACACACACACCTTCTCCAGGACAATAAAACAGACTTAGAAATATGAAGGAATTTTTCTCTGACCACTGAAGTAGAAGACCACAAACCTCTGCAGTCTGCTGTTAAAGGCTGAGCCCTGAGTGACATCACAATGGGAGGAGAAAGTGGGCGTGGCCTGTGGCTTTATTCACAACGCATTTACAGCCGTTTTCACAGTGACGTTGTCAGTTACCGAAACTCTCAGTCACCAGTCTGCGGTGAGTTCAGTCCAAACTTTTTCCTGCTGCTGCCCCCCCACCACGGAGAAAGCACAGGGCATTGTGGGTAATGTGCTGAGTGGGCAGCCCAAACCCAATCCCCCTTAATCCCTCAGACCAGAGAGGGGCCTCGGGGTCATTAGAGCGAGACCAGCGTACACACTCACAGTGAGGGGGAAGTCAGACATCGCAAGGGTTTAGATATTTGACTATTTACGTGTTTCATTTATTTAGATTTTTCATCACTGTGCAAAGCAAAGCCCGTATCTCTGTGTCTGTGGGTGTTTAGTTTACTACAGCGTCTGAACACAGCAGCTGTCCCTCACACTGTGTGTAAATGTCAAGATGAATGAACCAATAGAAACGCTCCAAACGCTCCAAGTCTTTTTTTTTTACAATTCCTTCTGAATGTCCAATAGAAACACCCGTGCCTGAGCTCACTGATGATTATGAGCTTGAACACCATCAAATCCTCACACCAATGTTCCAAAATCTAGTGTATAGCACTTCCTGAGTGTGTTCCGGACTGTGGGTGTGGGAGTGTGTCCGAGCTGTGATTTGTGTTTGTGAAAATGTGAAGTCGCAGCAAAAACAAACACAAACTCAGAGAGAAATACTCTCAGCTGCAGCGCCCCATCATCGTCACGGCAACACTCTGTCCCCCTGACCCCAACTCTATCTCCTTCCAGGATAAATCACAACCCCCGCATTCTGTCAGAGCAAACTCTTTTACACACACACACACACACACACACACACACTGCAGAAAATCATATCTTACTGGAGCTACTCTTTGTCTCTGAGAGCACAGTAAATATATGTTTTCTCTTGATTTCTGACATGATTTCAGGCTTAGGTTGATTTTTTTTATTGCTCATACATTGCTCTGTAATTGCTCATGAAACAGCAAATGAGACTAAATGGTAACATGAAAAACGAGAGAGAAAAATGAGAGTAGGGTTTAGATCTTCTGGCAACTCTGAGAACAGTAGGTGACTTTACTGAGATCTCCCCTAAAGCTCAAGAGGAGATGTCAGGAGATGAAGGAGATATTAAGGAGATATTCCTCAGTGAAACTCCATCGGCTGACGTTTTCCTTGATTTTACGCATCATTAATTTAAACAGAAAAAACAACACTTTGAAAGTGTAAAACCAATTCTAAAAACAGGTAAATACCCTTACGTTGTTTTTACAGCGCTCTCAGAGCGAGAGAGAACCACTACAGAAACTGGACAGATTCAGAAAAACACGAATAAAATCACTTACAAACGTAAATTATTATAAGAATCGTTTAAAACACTTGTCATAACTTCCTCAGAGTTAGAAACATCAGAGGCACCGACTGTGATTAGAGTCATTCCTCTGGATGAGAGATAAGTGTGTGCTGCGCTGTGAAGGTGTCTGAGTGTGATCTGGAGGTTCTTCATCATCAGAAACGACAGGTTGTTGGAAGAAGGAAGAGAAGGAAGAGTGTAATAACGGAAGAAAGGGTGGGACAGTTACTGGAAAAGGGTGGTTA
>NW_027101147.1:79818-92318 GCF_029633855.1 Hoplias malabaricus | reverse complement strand
TCTCTCATTCACAGTGAAGCTGCGAGGAGTGTTTCCGCCGCTCTGCGTCTTTCTGAAGGATATGAAAATACAAGTAAAATAACGGTAATAACACATTTGACATAAACAACAACAACAATAATGATGTATTTTATTTATATAAGACTTCTCAAGAGCCCAGAATGCTTTTGAAACTGGGAAAACGAAAAGGTCACGTGATAAAGAGGGTCACGGCGACGCGTAGAATACTAGGCAACACAAATAATAACAATGAAGCGAAGGAAACGCAGGGGATCGGCTCCTTTAAAGAGAATTCTCAGATTAAAATACAGCGCATTCCTGCCCCGTTTTTCAGGAAATCTCAGAGTCTGACTCTGACAGCTGCTTCCTACCGAGCTATTGAGCTCTCAATATGCATCTCTAAGCTCGCAGGAGAAAAGAAAACCCCTCGCTCGAGTTCCCACAGTATTTCACCTGTCAAGCAGCGGCGGCGAAACATGAAGGAGGAGAAGAAAACAGAGCAAAACACGACAAGAAAACAGTTCAGCCCTCGGACCGCGGCTTTAGACTGGAGCTCCTGCTCGGACAGGGCCCTACAGCCACTCTCGTCCTCCATCAGGAACACACTCCGCATCCTCCACTCCCCCCCCCCCTCTCTCTCTCTCTCTCTCTCTCTCTGTATCTCCCTCTTTCTCTGTCTGTCTCTCTCTCACTCCCTCGCTCTCTCTCTGTCTCTCTCTCTGACTCTCTCTCTCCCTCTCTCTGACACTCTCTATCTCTCCCTTGTTTCTCTCCCTGTTTCTCCCTCTCTCTCTCTCTCTCCTTCTCTCTCTCTCTGACTCTCTCTCTCCCTTGCTCTCTCTCCCTCTCTCTGTCTCTCTCTCTCTCTCTCTCTCCTTCTCTCTTTGACTCTCTCTCTCCCTTGCCCTCTCTCCCTCTCTCCCTCTCTCTCTCTCTCCTTCTCTCTCTCTCTGACTCTCCCTTTCTCTCTGTCTCTCCCTCTGTCTCTCAAAATAGAAAGAGTGAGGAAGAGAGACAAAGACACAGAGTTAAAGAGAGACAGAGAGAGAGAATTTTTGTTGACTGTGTAATAAATTTATATTTCTGTAGTTTCTATAAAGCCCCCCAGGGAGCAGCCTCCTGATCCTGAGTGTGTGTGTGTGTGTGTACGTGTGTGTGTGTGTGTGTGTGTGTGTGTGTGTAGGGCATGCTAGGTCATGTTCTGTAAATATCCAAATTACCCGCTCCCACTGTGTGTCTGCTTGTGGAAATGTCTAACATGAGAATTCCAGCACAACAAGGAGAGACAAGCATGTATCACACACACACACACACACACACACACACACAGGGGAGACCACTCCTTCCAGTGCAGAAATGTTCACCTTAAAATAAATCCTCCGTCAGAATAACGTCACCCGCTGAAGGAGGAAGTGCCAAAGCGTGGAAAGAAAAATCAAAACGGAGATCTCCTCACTGTCTCAGTTTTTCTCCAACACAACTATGAAATCTGATGGAAAACCAAAGAGATAAAATCTCCTGCTGCTCATGTGTCTCCTGTGATAAAGACCTCAGAGATCTCACAGGTGGCTCCTCTGGAGTTCTGGTGGAGATCTCAGTGAAGTCTCAAACTGTGCTCAAATTCACCAGATGAGTTAAACCCTGCTCTCTCCTTTATCTCTTTTATCTCTCTCTGTGTCTCACACCTCCTGTTTGTCTCCTTCCTTTTCTCCTAAGGGATTTTAGGAGAATGAGCCATTACAGAGCAACCTGTGAGCAATATAATGTTCCTCTGGGAAGAGGAAATAAATAAAGTCCCCAGCAGTGTTCTCTGGAGAGATGCAGCTCCACCTCAGTACTGTTCTAACACCATCAAATCCTCACAGCAATGTTCAGAGAACTACTGTAAACCCCTCCCAGAAGAAGAGCGACACAATTCACACAAACATGCAGCGGGGACTGTGTGTGTGTGTGTGTGTAATAGCAGCACTGTACTGTATGTTTATGCTGTGTCTCTCTGTGAGTGTGTGTGTGTGTGTGTCTCTCTGTGAGTGTGTGTGTGTGTGTGTGTGTGTAATAGCTGTATTGTACTGTATGCTTATGCTGTGTCTCTCTGTGAGTGTGTGTGTGTCTCTCTCTGTGAGTGTGAGTGTGTGTGTGTGTCTCTGTGAGTGTGTGTGTGTGTGTGTGTAATAGCAGTATTGTACTGTATGCTTATGCTGTGTCTCTCTGTGAGTGTGTGTGTGTGAGTGTGTGTGTCTCTCTGTGAGTGTGTGTGTGTGTGTGTCTCTGTGAGTGTGTGTGTGTGTGTGTGTGTGTAATAGCTGTATTGTACTGTATGCTTATGCTGTGTCTCTATGAGTGTGTGTGTCTCTCTGTGAGTGTGTGTGTGTGAGTGTGTGTCTCTGTGAGTGTGTGTGTGTGTAATAGCTGTATTGTACTGTATGCTTATGCTGTGTCTATATGAGTGTGTGTGTGTCTCTCTGTGAGTGTGTGTGGGTGTCTCTCTGCGAGTGTGTGTGTGTGTGTGTGTCTCTGTGAGTGTGTGTCTGAGTGTGTGTGTGTGTGTGAGTCTGTGTGTGTGTGTGTGTGTGTGTGTGTGTGTGTAATAGCTGTATTGTACTGTATGCTTATGCTGTGTCTCTCTGTGAGTGTGTGTGTGTGTGAGTGTGTGTCTGTGTGAGTGTGTGTGTGTGTGTGTCTCTGAGTGTGTGTGTGTGTGTGTGAGTGTGTGTCTGTGTGAGTGTGTGTGTGTGTGTGTCTCTGAGTGTGTGTGTGTGTGAGTGTGTGTCTGTGTGTGTGTGTGTCTCTGAGTGTGTGTGTGTGTGAGTGTGTGTCTGTGTGAGTGTGTGTGTGTGTGTAATAGCTGTATTGTACTGTATGCTTATGCTGTGTCTCTCTGTGAGTGTGTGTGTGAGTGTGTGTGTGTCTCTGTGAGTGTGTGTGTGTGTGTAATAGCTGTATTGTACTGTATGCTTATGCTGTGTCTCTCTGTGAGTGTGTGTGTGTGTGTGTCTGAGTGTGTGTGTGTGTGTGAGTCTGTGTGTGTGTGTGTGTAATAGCTGTATTGTACTGTATGCTTATGCTGTATCTCTGTGAGTGAGTGTGTGTGTGTGAGTGTGTGTCTGTGAGTGTGTGTGGATGTGATTAATTAGAAGGTTATTACTCCTCTCCGGCTACGAAAGCCTGCCCCATCTTTTCTCCTCCGCGCCCTTCTCCTCTTTCTGCCTCAAAGGCCCAATTTGCTGCTTCCACACGGGATTAGAGGGCGGAGCTTAAAGCTGAAATGCATCTAACAGAGAGTGGGCCCCTCTCCGGACCCTTTAACCCTTACACGTCCACTTAATATAGGCCTGAAGCCATTCTACTCAGCTGTAGGTGTCTAAAAATAGAGAAAAATCCATGGTTCCGTTCATGTTCACATTAAAGTGTTGATCTGGAGCCCACCAACCCACACACTGTGAAACAAGACCCCAGTCAGTTCTCTGTGCTCTGCTCTGCTTCTGACGTCAAGAGCAGAGACTTTAGAATGGCCCCGCCCCCTCATCTGAGTCTGTCCAATCACAGCGCTGGACCCGTGTTTATGTGAGAGCGCAAAGACGAGGTTAAACTCAGCAAAACAGACACAACGAGCGCGGAGAAATAAGAGCACTGAGTAAAAACGGAGAAGAAAGAGAACAGAGTGAAAACGGCTAAAAACCAGAGCTTCTGCTCCTCGCTCCTCACTGCTGTGCGCTCGGGGTCGGGGTGAACAGCGAGCGGCTCATTATCATTTAAAGGAACAGGTGCTGAAAGCGGGCGTTCTGAACAGGGGCTGTTTACACAGGGGGAGAACACTGCTGTGGGGCTCGTGGGGTTTGGACCGAAGCAGGTCACTCTTTCATTAAGAAACAGAACTGTGATGTTTGGGGTGATGGAGTACTTTTGGGATGAATGCCATCAAATGCTCACAGCAATGTTCTTCTACATCTAGTGTAAAGCCCTCCCAGAAGAGCAGAGGATGAAGAGGTTAAAACCCTTTATTTTAGAAGTTACGGATGAGCACGTGTCCACAATCAAATGAAGTGGATCCGATAAGAGTTTTCCAGAACTCAGTCCAGTCCGGGAATCTTTCCGGACCCCCTGTGGACAGGGCAGTACCCTGGTGTAGTCCCAGACTCGCAGTGTTATTCCCTGAAGTGTGAGGCTGGGATTCCTCTGGCCCCAGACCCTCTCCTCTGCATCCTCCTGCCAGGCAGATTCCTGGGCTCCTGTTTGTGAAGCCCTCCATTGATTTTGTCAGCCTTGATGAGTGAGCCCACGGCCTTTCCCACAATCCCCCACTGAGGAGGACTTCTCCCACAATGCCCAGCAGGGGTGCTGGGGGCCCGACAAAAGAGCCATGGCCAGAAAGAGCCGCAGTTACAAAAAAACCCCAAAAAACTGCTGGAACTTTCTCCGGTCTTTTTCATCCTTCCTTTAAATGGCCTCCCGCACCTCGGAGAAAAACCTGAGCCGCAGAAGGGGGTTGTGGGGGATGATGGATTGACTGGACAGAGGTAAGGGACACCAAAGCTCGGGCCAAACAGACAGACGTAGAGTTCGTAAAGAAACCTTCGGAAAGTGAGTCGACACACTCAGGAGCTCAGACCAGAGCAGGGAGTAAAGGGTTAACGCTGCCAGCCTTCCTGCCCCTGCAGGCCCCGTCCTGAACCGCAGCGCCGCTCCAGCAGCTCGGGAAAGCCCCTCTGTTTTACAGAGCAGGAATGTGAACAGGTGGAGCTCTGCTCAGCCCACAGGCCTCGGAGAGATCAGGATTACAATCTCGGAGCAGAGAGCGTCACCGGAGAATGTCAGAGAAGAGGGAGAGAGAGAGCTGAGAGAGTCAGAGCCGAGAAAGAGAGAGTCAGAGCTGAGAGAGAGAGAGAGAGAGACAGAGCTGTGAGAGTCAGAGCTGAGAGAGAGTCAGAGCTGAGAGAGAGAGAGAGTCAGAGCTGAGAGAGTCAGAGCTGAGAGAGAGAGAGTCAGAGCTGAGAGAGAGAGAGTCAGAGCCGAGAGAGAGAGAGAGTCAGAGCTGAGAGAGAGAGAGTCAGAGCCGAGAGAGAGTCAGAGCTGAGAAAGAGAGAGAGAGTCATAGCTGAGAGAGACAGACCTGAGAGAGTCAGAGCAGAGAGAGAGAGAGAGTCAGAGCTGAGAGAGACAGACCTGAGAGAGTCAGAGCAGAGAGAGAGAGAGTCAGAGCTGAGAGAGAGAGAGAGTCAGAGCTGAGAAAGAGAGAGAGATTCATAGCTGAGAGAGACAGACCTGAGAGAGTCAGAGCCGAGAGAGAGAGTCAGAGCTGAGCAACAGAGCTGAGAGAGCCAGAGCTGAGAGAGAGAGAAAGTCAGAGCTGAGAGAGAGAGAAAGTCAGAGCTGAGAGACAGAGCTGAGAGAGAGAGAGACAGAGCTGAGAGAGAGAGAGACAGAGCTAAGATACAGAGCTGAGAGAGTCAGAGCTGAGAGAGAGAGAGAGAGACAGACCTGAGAGAGTCAGAGCTGAGAGAGAGAGAGAGAGTCAGAGCAGAGAGAGAGAGAGAGTCAGAGCTGAGAGAGACAGAGCTGAGAGAGTCAGAGCAGAGAGAGAGAGAGAGAGTCAGAGCTGAGAGAGAGAGAGCGAGTCAGAGCTGAGCAACAGAGCTGAGAGAGACAGCTGAGAGAGAGAGTCAGAGCTGAGAGACAGAGCTGAGAGAGTGAGAGACAGCTGAAATACAGAGCTGAGAGAGTCAGAGCTGAGAGAGAGACAGAGCTGAAAGACAGAGCTGAGAGAGTCAGAGCTGAGAGAGAGAGTCAGAGCTGAGAGAGAGAGAGAGAGAGAGAGAGAGAGACAGAGCTGAGAGAGTCAGAGCTGAGAGAGAGAGACAGAGCTGAGAAACAGAGCTGAGAGAGTCAGAGCTGGGAGAGAGAGTCAGAGCTGAGAGAGACAGAGTCAGAGCTGAGTAACAGAGCTGAGAGAGTCAGAGCTGGGAGAGAGAGTGAGTCAGAGCTGAGAGACAGCGCTGAGAGAGTCAGACCTGAGAGAGAGAGTGAGTCAGAGCTGAGAGAGTCAGAACTGAAAGAGACAGAACTGAGACAGAGAACCGTCTATAGAACCATCTACAGCACATTCTCCATCGATCTGAAGAACAATTTCATCATACAAAAGGTTCTTCAAGTGTTCTGTGTTTGTAAAGAACCATTTCCTTTATAAAGAACCCTTGTAGAACCATCATTTTTAAGTAAGTTAAAAGGCTTTCCTTCACACTGTGTGAAAATTTCATAACAAACCGACAAACAGAAACACTCCAAAATGATCTGGACCTCCGCTACAAGCTCCTCCCTCTGTGGAGAACCGAGGTTCTGTTCCAGCAGAGAGAACCTCAGCCTTAGGTGGGAGTGTAAGTGGCGAGTGTGGGGAACAGCTGTGGAGAGCGGCTGGTCTCTTGAGGGCGCGTTGGCAGGGGTTCGTCGCTCTTTAAAAGCGAGGGCCGCTGATCCCGTCGTGGATTTTCGGGGCCCATTTGGGTCACTGCAAAAGCCCGCCTCCAATCTGCCGCCCGTTGGGGGTGAAGTGTTAGAGCCACGGCTCTGGGGGGCAGTTTGGGGGCTGTGATCGATAGGCCTGCCACAGCCCATTACTCCCCCAGGACCTTCTCCTCCGTCTCGGACACGAGAGCCCAGGCGAACACAACTGTGATCTTATTCGCGGCCGAGACAAAAGGGGGCAGCCCCGAGGTCCTCCGGGCAGGAGGTGTTCAAACAGTGGTCCGGTGAGAGAGAGAGAGAGAGAGAGAGAGAGAGAGAGAGAGAGAGAGAGGAGGTCCCAGGAGGGACTTTAATCCACCCCCCACCTCAGTCACCCCCAGCGATCCCATTGACTGCTGGAGAGCGGCTGACAGGTCAGAGGAGAGTAACAAATGGGGGTGGGTGGGGGATTTTAAAGTCGTGTTCCCCTGGAGAGTAGAAACACAGACAATGTGGTCAAAGCAGCTCTCACTGAGCCAGCTGTCCCACCGTGCAGATGAAGTGTGGACCCCCCGTCTGGGGGATGGGGTGGTGGTGGTGGGGTGTTAAATCAGGCACCTACATGCCTTTCAAACTAAAAAAGGAACCCTCGGTTCCACGGCAGGACAAAACCGCAGGCAAGAGGACCACGACAGCCGGGTATTTTCTAGATAAAGGGTTACTGTGATCACTTTGATAGTGATACACATAAAAGAGCTTTGATTCTTATAAAAGAAGGGGTAGTGTAGCATTTACGTCCCTGAAAACCTCTACCACCTCAAAAAAGAACCTCAACAAGCACAGGGGTACGTACGCCACAAACTGTAACATCAACCGCACTGATAGTTTTCCACTACATTACATCTACACTACAAGACTCTACTGGACTCTACTCTCTGATTGGTCCCTGGTTGGTTTCCCACAGCTCCTCCCCCCTGAAATGTATCTGGTGTCGTCTCTAACCCCCGTCTCTAAGGGGAACAGTGGTCTTTGGAAACCACAACAACGGCGGTGGTAACGTTAAGCGGTGTTTACTCATGGTGTATTGGCGTGTTGTTGTTGTTTGGGACTGAACACAGCTCCGTCATCAGTCAGACAGATCAGTAGAGTTTGTTCCTTCCTTGTTGCAGCGTCCAGCTCTCGCTGGATTCTTTCGTCGGCCACCGATCCAAGGAGCGTTTGAACCTCTTCAAAAGACCACGCCGTCATTTTACGAGCTGCCGTCGTGAGTCGGATAAAAACAAACGTGATCTCTGCTGCAGCTGGAGATTTTACAGATGGAGAGTTGGTGCTGGTCGTCTGCGTTGCGTGGCGTAGAGTGACGACTCTCTCTGGACGATCAGCGCTCTGCAAGGTTTACACGCCACGGTTTAGTCCCTACTCGACTCGCTCTGAACCACGAGAGAACAGCCACTAAACAAGAACCCGCTTCCAGAACCAGGACCTGATTCACCTGGTGGAGTCGAGTCGAGTCGGGACTCAAAAGTGAGAACGTATGAGCTGCTCGTGATATTTTGAGACGTTTAATCTTCAGAGAGTTTGATAACTCCAGGGTTTTTGAAACTGTTCGGATGATGTAAGATGTTTTTATTATCAAAGGCTTAAACGTCCCCCAGTGACACGCAAAAACATACAGTTAAACCTTCAGATAATGCTCCAGACCGTGCTTCCCTTCCACAGATGGAGGAGGAGGAGGAGGAGGAGGATAGGAACAGCCAAACACTTCAGTCCTCCATCAGAAGAACAAAGAAGGAAAAGGTCAAACAATTTATGGTCAAACTGACCCCAGAGCCACCCCTCACCTCCAATCCACTGACCTGGAAGTTATTTCCTGTTTCGAGCAGCCGTTTCCGAACTCTATAAAGCCTTTTTTTTTATGGGAGCGGATGGAGAGGAGAGGGAGAGAAAGAGGAAGAGAGAGAGAGAGGGGTTTGATCATTAGCTGAGCACAATGACCACAACTGTGTAGCGAGATCAGAGGGGGATTTCTTAGAGGTCACTCTCTCAACCCCCTAACGGAGGCCAAACCAGATGAGGGAACAACACGACTTTTAAAACCGGCTACAAACGTACGGAAGGCAAGACAGAGATAGATGAGTATCCCTCGCCAATGATGAGTGGGAAAAGACGTCCAGGAGAAGTCCTTTCACACTGGACCTCATTCATCCCACCCTTAAAATGACGGAGCTCACAATTCCCGGACTGTTCAGATCTTCATCGGCTTCATCTTTGGCGATTCTTAAAGCTGAGTCTGGCTCGAGAGCGTGTTCTCTTGGGGTTCGGACCCAGAATTCGGTAAAGCCTCTTTGGGACAAAAACAAGATCTGGAGGTTTACACTGAGCGCTCTCTGAGAGACGGAGGGGAGAATATTAACACTCTTAAGGAGACACATCTTTATAATTACGATGTCAGTGGCAGTAAAAGAGATGGATTAATTTACAGCGGTGTGGCCCGATATTCCTGTCATGGCTTATTACCGTATATATATTATCTAAATGAATAATAAGACTGAGTTAGCTGTAAATGCCGGCTCTGCTCTGGAATTCACGCCTGGGCTTAGAGGCCTGTCTGATGTTCTGTAATCGCTCGCTCCAGATCAGACGGAGTAGGAAAGCATGTCCTTGGCCTTGGAGACGAGTCTGGGCCATGGTCGAGGGTCTGGAGCCTGTGGCCCGTCTGGCGTCCCAGCTCCAATCAAGGGAAGGTCACGGTGGCTGAGTCTGCGGAGCTGTACGGACAGGGACAGCCTCTGGCCCACATCCAAACCACACTCCAAATTACCTCCCTTCCCCTTCCCTCTCCTCTTCCTCCTCCTCCTCCTCCTCCAGAACGCCACTTTTGAAGTCCACTCCACCAGATAACATTCATGCCTCATATCAGCCATGTCCTACTCCCCATCCCCTCGCAGATAAAGCTCAAACAAGGCAGCAGTGTGATGCACAAACAACCCCGGGACGGAGTGGAGGACGGCACAATGTCCCAGTCTCTGCGCTCTGGGAGAGAGGGAGCTTATGATCTTAAAGTGAATGATTAACATCCAGAAAGAGGAAAGAGACATTCCTTCATATCTTCGTCCCGTGAGTTTGCTTCTAAACCCTAGAGAAAGGTCAAAATAACAGTCACAGTGCTTTCAGTCATCACCCTGAACTCCTTAAATAGGAGATCACATTAAAGTGTGGATATGGAGCCCACCAACACACACACTGTGAAACAAGACCTCACAGATCAGTTTAAACTGAAAACAAGGGATATAACAAGTGGTTCTGATACTGTGCTGCGATTTACCTAGATTGCTGTCACTTTACAATAGCCCCGCCCCCTCGTCTGAGTCTGTCCAATCACAGCGCTGGACCCGTGTTTATGTGCGCAAAGACGAGGTTAAACTCAGTGAAACAGACACAACGAGCGCGGAGAAATAAGAGCACTGAGTAAAAACGGAGAAGAAAGAGAACAGAGTGAAAACAGCTAAAAACCAGAGCTTCTGCTCCTCGCTCCTCACTGCTGTGCGCTCGGGGTCGGGGTGAACAGCGAGCGGCTCATTATCATTTAAAGGAACAGGTGCTGAAAGCGGGCGTTCTGAACAGGGGCTGTTTACACAGGGGGAGAACACTGCTGTGGGGCTCGTGGGGTTTGGACCAAAGCAGGTCACAGACGTATCCTACCCTCCTACCCCCAAAAGTTGCATAGTGCAGTTTCTGAAGTGCTGAGCCCAGAGTATAGCTTGTTATAGCTCAGTGTAGCATCACAATGATTTTGAATCTGTAATTTTAAGATCTAAATACTACTAATAGAAACCTATGTAGAATAATAAACAACCTCTTTCATAAACTCTGGGGAAAGATGACCACTGTCTCCTTGCATTTAGAGCTGGGGACTTGGCTATAACAGGATCTCCAGCTCCAAAGGCAAGGAGTAATTTCTGCATCGAGCCAGTCATGAGATTCCGAGTCCTGACTGGAGGCTGGCCAGAAATACCCCGTTATCATTGCTGAGATATTTTTCCAATCTTGTATGTGAGAGACGCTTGGTTCACAGGATCTGAATGAGTTCACTGTGCAGAAGCCAAAGGGTTTGTTTGATCTTTAGCTCCAGAACCATGTGACAGCGGACACGAGGACTTTCCCTCCGCGCTGTCCACAGGGGCTAACGCTAACGCTAACCGTCCAATTCCATTTTTATTTGTGTAGCGTTTTTAGAACCAAGAGTTTTTACAGAACACCCGACCCTGGCCCCAAGTGAACTCCCGCGGAGACAGAGGTGACAATGTTCGATTCCGAGCATGAGTTAGAGGGGTATAAAGCCCCCTGGTTCCTCTGGGATGAGTTAGAGTGGTGAGTGCACCAGCCCCTGGCCCTCACTGATGATTTTGTCTGAATGCTGTCAAACGCTGGATGAAAGAGTACGAGTAAAAGATTGCTCAGTTGTTGCAAACGTTTACAAACTGCATTTCTGGGATGTGTCAGTGAAATAATGAAAAGGCAGGTCCCTAAGGAGAAGCCTGGCCATGAGACTTCCAGTGAGAAACATCTCCCAAGATTGAAAACATAAAGGGCTATGTTTTAATAGACAGCGTTATTAAATGCTGCTATTAAGTTTAGGGAGTCGGTGACCTCTCTGTTGGAAATATGTAATAGCAAAAAACATAAGACGTGCAGAAGAACATTTTGCAGCGTGGGTTGTCCTGAGTTTCATTTCCTGGAGCGGATTTATCCAACTCCCAACTCCTATGTCCTGTGACTCAGCTTCATGCCTCGCTGCCCCGAGAGTCTGTGCCCCTCGACCAAGCCCTGTGCCCTGCGACCGAACACCAGGACCGAGCACCAGAACCGAGCATCAGGACCCTGTGACTGAGCACCGGGACTCTTGATCAAGCTCACAGCCCTAAAACCCAGCTCTGATCTGAACCGCAATGTGAGACATGTCCAGACCTTCTTTCTGAG
Source organism: Hoplias malabaricus (assembly GCF_029633855.1). NCBI lineage: Eukaryota > Metazoa > Chordata > Actinopteri > Characiformes > Erythrinidae > Hoplias > Hoplias malabaricus. Next base: position 80,900 of record NW_027101147.1, on the reverse strand, counting down.
CTCTGTATGATGCTCTGATTGAAATCATGCCCCCGTTTCTTCTCTTCTCAATTCCACAAAGTTTCTGATGAGTACGTGATCAGTTGTGATCAGCTTAGTGTTTCCCTCCAGGTAATGAAGCTCAAGCTGCGCTCTGTGCTAACGGGGCTCAGCCTGTGCTGTGTGCTAACGGGGCTCAGGCTGCGCTGTGTGCTAACGGGGCTCAGCCTGTGCTGTGTGCTAATGGGGCTCAGCCTGTGCTGTGTGCTAACGGGGCTCAGCCTGTGCTGTGTGCTAACGGGGCTCAGCCTGTGCTGTGTGCTAACGGGGCTCAGCCTGTGCTGTGTGCTAACGGGGCTCAGCCTGTGCTGTGTGCTAACGGGGCTCAGCCTGTGCTGTGTGCTAACGGGGCTCAGCCTGTGCTGTGTGCTAACGGGGCTCAGCCTGTGCTGTGTGCTAACGGGGCTCAGCCTGTGCTGTGTGCTAACGGAGCTCAGGCTGTGCTGTGTGCTAATGGGGCTCAGCCTGTGCTGTGTGCTAAAGGGGCTCAGGCTGCGCTGTGTGCTAACGGGGCTCAGGCTGCGCTGTGTGCTAACGGGGCTCAGGCTGCGCTGTGTGCTAACGGGGCTCAGGCTGTGCTGTGTGCTAATGGGGCTCAGCCTGTGCTGTGTGCTAACGGGGCTCAGTTCTGTGCTGTGTGCTAAAGGAGCTCAGTTCTGTGCTGTGTGCTAACGGATCTCAGGCTGTGCTGTGTGCTAAAGGAGCTCAGTTCTGTGCTGTGTGCTAACGGAGCTCAGGCTGTGCTGTGTGCTAACGGGGCTCAGCCTGTGCTGATCTGCCGCCGCTTTAATAAGTTTAGGGTATGAAGGCAAGGCTTTGGGAATGAAGGCACAAATATAAAGCGTGCTCCTGATAATTGTGTGCGATATGGAAATGTCACGTCCAGGAATAGAAATCCCACAGTGTTTGTGAGTATCGTTTTCCAAAGGGACGCAGGGCTGCGGCTATGAATAGACGATGAACACTGGGTAAGGAACAGAGCGGATGATACCGGGGGGTGTGGGGGGTGGAGGGTGTAGGGGGTGGTGTTAGGGTTGAGGCAG
>NW_027101147.1:44818-77318 GCF_029633855.1 Hoplias malabaricus | reverse complement strand
GAGCCGCTCGCTGTTCACCCCGACCCCGAGCGCACAGCAGTGAGGAGCGAGGAGCAGAAGCTCTGGTTTTTAGCCGTTTTCACTCTGTTCTCTTTCTTCTCCGTTTTTACTCAGTGCTCTTATTTCTCCGCGCTCGTTGTGTCTGTTTCGCTGAGTTTAACCTCGTCTTTGCGCTCTCACATAAACACGGGTCCAGCGCTGTGATTGGACAGACTCAGACGAGGGGGCGGGGCCATTCTAAAGTCTCTGCACTTGACGTCAGAAGCGGCGCAGAATCAGAACGACTCGTTTTATCCAGTGTTTTCAGAGCACAGAGAACTGACTGGGGTCTTGTTTCACAGTGTGTGGGTTGGTGGGCTCCAGATCAACACTTTAATGTGAACATGAACTGAACAGGAGAATTGTCAGTGGAATGAGGCCCTTTCTCTAAGAAACGCTTAAAAAAAGTAAAACTGAGGTTAAATAATATTCTATTAAACATGCCTCTCCTCTCCGTACGAGCAGCGGTGGTGGTGTTAAAGCACCAGAGCTCGAGGAAGAAGAGGGGGAGGAGATTTACAACCTTCTCCTTGTGTCTGCAGATTGACTGCGAACAGGTCAAGTGATGAACTGCAACTCTGTGCTTTGGCGTCTACACACTCCGTCCGACACAAAAGCCTGGAGTCAAGGAGGCTTTTGGGGGCTTTAAGAGTCGTTACAGAGAGAGAAGTGTGTGTGAAAAAGCTGGAGCCAAATGAAGAGCATTGTTTGGAGGTGTTTTAATGGAGATGCCTTTCATCAATTCATCAATACATCAATAAACAAAGACAATAAACTACAGCAGCTTCTCCAGGTTTCAGCTCTTCTGCGTTCTGAAAGGAGACTGGGTTTAAACTCAGTGCAGACCGAACACGGCCGAGCGGAAATTATTCACAGTGAAGATTAATAAACACTGTCTAAATCAAGCTCAATACCACCTTAAAACACACAATCCAACTCAACACTACCACCTTAAAACACCACATCCTGGCCTTTACTTTAAAAGGCAGCACCCAGGTCAATGCCACCTTAAAAACAATAAATCCAGCTCAATGCCACCTTAAAAACAATAAATCCAGCTCAATACCACCTTAAAACACACACTCCAACTCAATACTACCAACTTAAAACACCACATCCTGGTCTTTACTTTAAAAGGCAGCACCCAGGTCAATGCCACCTTAAAAACAATAAATCCGGCTCAATACCACCTTAAAACACACAATCCAACTCAGTACTACCAACTTAAAACATCACATCCTGGCCTTTACTTTAAAAGGCAGCACCCAGGTCAATGCCACATTAAAAGCAACAAATCCAGCTCAATACTACCTTAAAAAAACACACATAGCTCTATACAGCAGTACACCTCACATTAAAAAATTAAACCATTTAATGTGGAATAAGACGTTTCAATACGAAGCATTAGAACCTGAATGCACAGCCTCATTTAAGGTGGAATGGACAGTTAAATTAAGAAGCCCATGTGCTGGAATGTTACTGCTCCAACATTTAAGGTGGAACTGTAAACCTATGAATAAGCTTGTATTTTCTTTTCCTGAAGAACTTCTCAGTACTTGATTCCTGAACTCTGAGGTTCTCCGGATGCCTGGTTGACAGGTTCTTTTTAAGGTGGTTCTGTTACAGAGCTGAATCATTCACAGCGAAATAAACGTAGGTTCTTCTGGAAACAATCATAAACATCAAGCTTTAACATGGAGAACAAAAGACACCGAAGCCGGACAAACTGGGGCCGTTTAATCCCGCTTTAACTTCTCGCTCCGCGCCGCTTTTAAGCGCCACTCCACCAAACGAGTAAATTCTAATTAGGAGAGTTTCTCCCTCTTCTTTTGAAGCTGGGAGAGGAAGTGGCAACCCAGTGCCATTGTTTTTCACAGGGAGATTTCTGCCTGCGCTCCATTAGAAAGGAGAACAAGCTCTACAGTGGGTCAAAAGCCGCTATTTGCACACAGATCCTGAGCTGAGGGCTTGTTTTGACACTTTGTACGTCCTGGCACCTCTAAAAAGAGCCGCAGCGAATGAGGCACTCGAGTTTTTCCGACTTCATTAGAGCCCAGAACCTTTTAAACGGACACACTGCAGCTCAAGGCCCGGCTTCGAGGGTCTATTGGAGCCTCATATTGTTTTCTTAATGGAGCTTGTTGCTGGGGCCCCATGGTTGGTTTTAGTGTATGCATGCCGGTGTGTTTGTGTGTGTGTGTGTGTGTGTGTGTGTGTGTGTTGTTGTGGCAGTGGTGGGACGTGACATGGATGAGCGAGAGAGGGATTTCCAGGCCAAGGCCAAAGCAAGCCTTTGATGGAAAGAATGGAGAGAGAGAGAGAGAGAGAGAGAGAGAGAGAGAGAGAGAGAGAGAAGAGAGGGGGGATAGAGAGAAAAAGCAAGAGAGTGAGAGAGAGAGAGAGAGAGAGAAGAGAGGGGGATAGAGAGAAAAAGCAAGAGAGAGAGAGAGAAAGAGAGAGAGAGAGAGAGAGAGAGAGAGAGAGAGAGAGAGAGACGAGAGTCCATTAAAAAACAATGCAGGCAGTAAATAAAAATGCCTCACGCTCTCGTTGGAAAACAGCTTAAAGCCGAGAAGGTCCCACACCGACGCCAGGACTCTGCTAAAGAATAGCCTCTCACTACAGAGGGGCGAGCGAGGGCACAGAAAACTCACCCACAGAGGGAGAGAGAGAGAGAGAGAGAGAGAGAGAGAGTAAACAGGATCATAGAAAGAGCACAGTGAGAGAAGGTGAAGGACAGAGATAAGAGAGATAATCAGAGCTCAGAGAGGGTAGAGAGAAACAGTATAAAAGAGAGAGAAATGAGAAAGAAAGAGACTGAAGAGAGAAAGAGAGAAAGACAGAGAGTGAAAGAGAAATAAAGAGAGAAGGAAAGCAATATGAAATAGAGAACAGGGAAACAGATGAATGAAAGAATGAAAGACAGAAGGTGTGTGTTAGTAAATGAGGCGGATATTTCCTGTTGTTTACTTTACTTTACTGTGATAATAAAAACACACACAGTCCGAACGGCACAGAGCTTCACAGCTAACGCCCATGGGGGGCAGGGGGCGGGTGTCGATGTGGGGGCAGGGGGTTCATAATTTAATTTTCATCCCAGACAACACTCATCCCTCACAGAACCAGGGAGAAACAGGGAGAAAGAGGCATTCTTTGAGCTCTGAGCGCATGCTAGCCATGCTAATCACAGACATGGGAAATAGAATTTAGTCAGGGTCTAGGACCACTTCGAGTACAACACACACACACACACACACACAGCAATGTAGCCATCACTTCATAGTTCATAAGGGTACGCTTCATAACTGTAATGTCTCACAGCGTCCAGCGGCTCCTAAAAATGCAACCAATACAGATTGATCCACACAAACCCTGTGTTAATGGAGTACAGAGCACATTTGACAAACTCATGACACCCTTGGGGGTCTCAGGGTAGTCCCAGGAGGGTTATGGGAACTCACATTGGAACTAAACTGTAGGGGGCGCTGCTGCACGCACTCTGTATTTCTACGTTTTAGGGCTACGTTTTAAAAATTGATGGATGGTAGGAGTCCATGGGTGGTTCCTAAATCAGGAGCTTGTGTGTGATTGGCTCCTCTGGACGTTAGGGGAGGAGTCAACTGATGACGGTTCCTAAATCAGGAGCTTGTGTGTGATTGGCTCCTCTGGACGTTAGGGGAGGAGTCAACTGATGACGGTTCCTAAATCAGGAGCTTGTGTGTGATTGGCTGTAGAGGTTTCTCTTCTGCAGAGTCTCTCCTGGCCGCAGGGCTCTTTACTACAATACATTCATAAGAACAATGCTATGGCTGCGGCACAAAATCATGCATCTCCAGAAATAACTGCACAACAGACGACAAACACTAAATAATTGATACAATTCAAAAGAGATTTAAACAAATTGAATCCTACTTTTAGTTCAGAGCCTCATCCGTCAACTTTCACACGGTTTGAGCGAAAAACACGGAGATACAAGGTTGTTCCCACAGTGGAAAACACATGTTCCCTGTTTTCTAAACCATGTTGTGTGTGTGTGTGTGTGTGTGTGTGTGTGTGTGTAGACACTCTGTCTCCAGGCTTTTAGCCTTTCTTTTTTTTTACTGTGGACGCCATTCAGTCAGAAAACACAGGCTTGTTTACTGCCATCACCTGACTGAGACACACACACACACACACACACACACACATAGACATTCACAAACTGGCATTTTCTCTCAGACACAGGCAACTGACAGATGTTGAGAAATACACACACACACACACACACACAGTGTTTGTTAACAAAAAGCGCATCCTTCTAAATAAAATGTAAAATATTTACGTCCCGTGGTGTTTTACAATAAACACGTCTTATTCTTCATGTTATTCTTCACCTGTTACTCTGACCCCTAGTGGCCTGGAGGAGTCAGAGATTCTGTACTAGACCTATTTTAATCATGGCCCCTATGTGGGGGACCCACTCTGTGGAGCATAAACTGGTTCATCCAGGAACGACAGAGCAGTTTGTAAATATGTTTTCTGCTGTTTTTTGGTGGGTACAAATAAGCGATTGCTCTTTGAAGAAAACAGCATCAAGAACAACATCAACACAGTGTCAGTCACAGTGAGCCGAACCGGAGCGGCTCTGAGACAAATCACTCACAAAGCTCTTGTCAAGATGGCCATCTGCTCCAGAGACGCTCGCAAACATAAAGCAGCCGCGAGGGAAAGCTGACACTAATCAAACGCTCCAACAACGTGCAGCCGCAGAAACGGAAGGTAATTTAATAAAACACGGGTCCAGCGCTGTGATTGGACAGACTCAGACCAGGGGGTGGGGCCATACGAAAGTCTCTGCACTTGACGTCAGAAGCGGAGCAGAGTCAGACCGACTCCTGGTGGTCTTGTTTCACTGTGTGTGGGTTGGTGGGCACCAGATCCACACTTTAATGTGAACATGCACTAAACAAAAAAGTGTTTGCTTTAAAATGAAAAAAGCTGCTGTGGAACATGGTAGAGTTCTGTTTACAAACTAAAGACACAGAGGATAGAGGTTTTTTTCGCTGCACACTGGACCCACTACATTTCACGGATGCCTTTAAAAATGCCCCCAGACTGAGAGGGGTGGGGCTGGGAGGCACCTTTAATAAGAGTTAATAAGAGAGGATCCCTCCTCTGTCTTTAGTCTGTGAGCGAGGGGGGATTTATAATGAAACTAATCCCCAGAGGAGTTCTCACAGCAACCTGTGCTTCCCTCAGCTCTCGGCTCTATCTGCTTCAGAATATTGTATTTTCACTGAATAAAAGACGGCTGATAAAATGAGACATTGAGGGATATTTGACGTGTAAATATCTGAGAATAAAAACATTACGAGGAGAAATTAATCCGTTTTTTCTTCTTACTGCAAAAGCAGCTTCTATATCTCTGTGAGGATCTGATTCAATAATCACAGACACTGAACTATGGAATGTTTTACCCACACTTCTGGATCTACAGTGCCTTTCACTGGGTGGTCTCTACTGGTCTCTACTCTCTGATTGGTCCCTGGTTGGTTTCCCACTGCTCTCCTCTGAAATGTATCAGTGTCGTCTCTAACCCCCGTCTCTAAGGGGAACAGTGGGCTTTGGAAACCACAACAACGGCGGCGGTAACGTTAAGCGGTGTTTACTCATGGTGTATCGGCGTGTTGTTGTTGTTTGGGACTGAACACAGCTCCGTCATCAGTTCAGACAGATCAGTAGAGTTTGTTCCTTCCTTGTTGCAGCGTCCAGCTCTCGCTGGATTCTTTCGTCGGCCACCGATCCAAGGAGCGTTTGAACCTCTTCAAAAGACCACGGCGTCATTTTACGAGCTGCCGTCGTGTGTCGGATAAAAACAAACGTGATCTGGACAAAAACAAACGTGCAGCTGGAGATTTTACAGATGGAGAGTTGGTGCTGGTCGTCTGCGTTGCGTGGCGTAGAGTGACGACTCTCTCTGGACGATCAGCGCTCTGCAAGGTTTACACACCACGGTTTAGTCCCTACTCGACTCGCTCTGAACCACGAGAGAACAGCCACTAAACAAGAACCCGCTTCCAGAACCAGGACCTGATTCACCTGGTGGAGGAGCAGAAAGTTGGGTAGATCCGAGTTGAGCTGGGACCCTGCAGTGACCCCATACTCATGTGCCACTGCTCCACAGCGTCTCAGTTCAGTTGCTGTTGTTCTATAGGGGTTTAACACACTGTGTTTGCACTGGGAGCAGATTCATTCAAATGAGTTTACTCAGAATTCCTGGTGACTGCAAACCTTCTGGACTGATTGTGTGTGATAAAGGGTATAGATCTAGATTTGTGTATCTGTGTGCCTGTGTGGTGTGTGTGTGTGTGCGTGTCTGTGCGGTGTGGTGTGTGTGTGTGTGTGGTGTGTGTGTCTGTGTGTGTGGTGTGTGTGTCTGTGTGTGTGGTGTGTGTATGTGTGTGTGTGTGTATGTATCTGTGGTGTGTGTGTGTGTGTCTGTGTGGTGTGTGTGTGTGTGTGTGTGTGTTTAACACACTGTGTTTGCACTGGGAGCAGATTCATTCAAATGAGTTTACTCAGAATTCCTGGTGACTGCAAACCTTCTGGACTGATTGTGTGTGATAAAGGGTATAGATCTAGATTTGTGTATCTGTGTGCCTGTGTGGTGTGTGTGTGTGTGCGTGTCTGTGCGGTGTGGTGTGTGTGTGTGTGTGGTGTGTGTGTCTGTGTGTGTGGTGTGTGTATGTGTGTGTGTGTGTATGTATCTGTGGTGTGTGTGTGTGTGTCTGTGTGGTGTGTGTGTGTGTGTGTGTGTGTGTGCTAGTTAAGCAGGTTTGACAGGTGTATCTCTGTGAACTCTAGGGGAAACGCATCATTGGCCACTAGATACTGTTTCAGGCTCACGGCTCCAAATGAAAGGTTCAGTCAGTGGTTTTCTCCAATGATTCTCTTTCAGATGATGACACAGACATTATACTGACATCTAGTGGCCTGGCTGAATCAGACGGCTCTGTGTTAGTGTTAAAAATGATTTATTCCTCCACTAAAGGCTAGTGATTCTTTCACACATTCCAGGGTCAGCACACGACGCACTGATAAAGAATAAAGAGTTCATATCAATGTTCTTCATGTGCAGGTGTGGTATAACTTAACCCTCCTCAGAGTGTGTGTGTGTGTGTGTGTGTGTGTATGGATGATGTGTAACAGTGTAGAAATTGTGTGTGTGTGTGTGTGTGTGTATAGATGGTGTGTAACAGTGTAGAGAGTGTGTGTGTGTGTGTGTATAGATGGTGTGTAACAGTGTGGAGAGTGTGTGTACGGTGTGTGTGTATATAGATGGTGTGTAACAGTGTGGAGAGTGTGTGTACGGTGTGTGTGTGTGTATAGATGGTATGTAACAGTGTAGAGAGTGTGTGTGTGTGTGTGTGTGTCTGTGTGTGTATAGATGGTGTGTAACAGTGTGGAGAGTGTGTGTGTGTGTATAGATGGTGTGTAACAGTGTAGAGAGTGTGTGTGTGTGTCTGTGTGTGTACAGATGGTGTGTAACAGTGTGGAGAGTGTGTGTACGGTGTGTGTGTGTATAGATGGTGTGTACCAATGTGGAGAGTGTGTGTACAGTGTGTGTGTGTGTATAGATGGTGTGTAACAGTGTGGAGAGTGTGTGTACGGTGTGTGTGTGTGCGTGTACAGATGGTGTGTAACAGTGTGGAGAGTGTGTGTACGGCGTGTGTGTCTGATGTTGCTCTGCTGTTACACCACTGTTGCTTTCCCGTTGTTTTGACATTTCTATTCATAGCGGAGGCTCGATCCGTATCCACCTGGGAACAGGAGGAAATTAACTGCAAAAACGTGCTCCATCGCAGGAATTTCCCGACGGAGCGCTGCATCAACACCAGCGTTCGGGCCGGGGTTATTTCTGAACACAGCACCTCTGTCTGAAAGGGTTAATGGAGCCAACTGCGCTGTGAAAATGGAGATAGAAGGTTTGGTTCTGACAGTGAAGCGGTGGTACTGTAGACTGCGCTGTAAAACACCGCCGCCGATATCAGTCCAGCGCTTTAAAGGGGCATTTCGCCATAATTAAAGAGTTAAATGTTAGACAATGATGCAAAGTGGTGGTGAATGGAACCAGACGTCTCCATTCCTGCAACAGCATTTACACACCCTCCACAAACACCAGTGAAATGCACACAACACCTGTGAACCGTGACTTTTTATGCAGCGGTGATGAAGGTAAACTAGTGATATTTGGGACTATTTTGCCTCACAACCCCCTGCGTGTACCACTCCACCACTGCTGGACTTTAAACACAGGTTTAAGGCCAGAACCCCCTCACCACTGGTTCTGTTTGAGAACTTTCTATGAGAAGCATTTAGGAGATGACGTCTGGTTCCATTCACCACCACTCTCTAACATTTAATTCTTTAATTATGGGGAAAGGCCCCTTTAAAGCCCAGGACTGATATGGGCCCATTACTGATATGGATTCAGCGTCAGTATCAGGAGAGATCAGGATCAGATCAGAGCATCCTTTACTTTAAAACACACACAGCTCATTATAAAGCGTCCAGAGAGACACAGTCACAGTCGATAAAGGCTCAGTAAAGTGCCTCTAAACTCTCACTCGTCTAAAGCTTAACACAAAAGTACATCCTTCATTGATTCTTAATGTCTCCTGTTTCTCCCCCTGATCTCCACCTGTCTCCTCTTTCCCTCTCTCTCTCTCTCTCTCTCTCTCTCTCTGAATGACCATCACTCAGTTTCACACTGAGGTCACTCCGGTCTCACGCAGCGAGAGACACGTCTCAGACACGACTCACCTGTGTCTCAGCCCCTCTTCTGGTGAGACGGAGTGGACAGAGCGGACTCTACAGATTCAGGACGTGTCTGACCCGTGATCAACAGCATGATCAAGCCCAGGTTAATAACGCTCTTCTTTAGCCCAAAAAAACAGCTGTTTCAGATACATAGTGCAGTTTCTGCTGTGCTGAGGTTGGAGTGACTCTAAACCACAGTCCAGATCTGGTCTACAGGATTTACACTAGGGCTGTGTCATATCGTATCTTATCGCAATGATATCGCAAAAAAATCTATAAGTTTTTTTTACAAATTAAGGAAATGTTTACACATTCATTTGTTGTTTCTTCTGAATGTTTGAAATTGCTAGATTTATACTAAAATAAAATGTAATTAAATATAATTTAAATAAGAAATATATTATTAATTTAATAGAGTTAATATTAATATGACATTTATTTTGATGCAACGGTGTGTTCTTAGTGTTTTTTAATATCGCCCAGAATATCGTTATCACCAAAATACCCTGAAATATCATGATATTATTTTAGGGCCCTATCGCCGAGCCCTAATTTACACCTGGACTCACTCAGTTCCTCCTCCACACTCTGCTCAGAGAAGTCTGGCCTTTGTTCTCGGAGCAGTGTCTCGTAAAACTTTGGCTCATTCCTCTTTAAAAATCAAAAACTTGTGGATCGTGGGAAGTGGCTCATTCTGGAAGATTGTCTTCAGAAATGTGCTGTTGTTGTCTTTAAAGCTGAAGCTTTGCCGTTTCTGGGCTCTGGGTTTGTTCAGGAGCGCCGTGGACCTCGCCGCCGTGGAGACGGAGAGCGCACAGCTCTGTAGCAGCTGGACTCTAACAGCATGTGAGATGGTGTGGTGAATTTCAGTGTGATACATCCACAACAACAACAAACAACAACCATCATCACAAGAACAACCAAAACAACAACAATCACCAGCACAACAACAAACAACAACCATCGCCACAACTACAACAACAAACAACAACTACCACAACAACCGTCACCACAAGAACAACCAAAACAACAACAATCACCAGCACAACAACAAACAACAACTGTCACCACAACTACCACCACCACCACAACAACAAACAACAACCATCGCCACAACAACCATCGCCACAACAACCACCACAACCACAACAACAACCACCACTACCACAACAACAAACAAAAACCATCACCACAACAACAACAACCACTAGCACAACAACAAACAACAACTGTCACCACAACTACCACCACAACAAAAAACAACCATCGCCACAACAACTACCACCATCACCACAACAACAAACAACAACCATCGCCACAACAACCACAACAACAACAACAACCACCACAACAACAAACAAAAACCATCACCACAACAACAACAACCACCGCCACAACAACAAACAACAACCATCGCCACAAGAACAACCAACACAACAACAACAGTAACAAAACAATAGCAACAACAACAACACTGTTCAGTTCAGAAACTCCTGCACTTTTCTCTGAGGTGAATTTCTGTTACAGAATCAAACAATCTTCAAAAAACAGCTTTCATTCATTTATTCAGTCATTCATTCATTCATTTTCTGTAAGTGCTTCACTCACCCAGTCACTCACACCTCTTTCACACACTCACTCAGTCGTTCACACACACACACACACACACACACACACACACACACACCTATTAACAGTTTTACACATTCACCCAGTCACTCAGACCAGTTTATTAAACTGTATTTACACATTAGTTACTACCATGTCATGTGCTACAGTCTGTTTGAGCAGCGTGTGATGAATGTGCTGTTTATGGGCTCTGCTCAGTTGTGGTGCAACAAACAATCACTGGGCACAAGGCAGGAACACACCCTGGAGGGGGCGTCAGTCCTTCACAGGGCAACACACACTCACTCACACACTCACAGCTAAGGACACTTTTGAGTCTCCAATCCACCTACCAACGTGTGTGTAATGGAAAAACGACAAAAAAGGTGATTCACACGGCCAAGAGAGATTTCTTGGGGGACCGTTTGATCTACTTAGATGCAATAGGCATTCCACGTGGGGTCCCCGATTAATTTAAAGCGCGGAACCCTATAGCAGCAGGGTTTGAGTCTATTTTCATATGGGTAACGATGAACAAAAATGTGGATTGGATAAATTTCATATGGTATAATCAACAGCGTCTGGCTAATATGACTCGTGACACACTGAGAATTCTGGGGGAACAGTTGCACTACACTTCACAAATGACATATCAGAACCGAATTGCCCTAGATATGACTTTGGCCGAAAAGGGAGGTGTATGTCACATGTTTGGTGATCGCTGCTGCACTTACATTCCTAATCACACAGCAGCAAACGGGTCATTCCGTTGGATCCGTTGGATGAGATGCCTCTTGAAATGCCCCAGCCACTCCATGCCTCATTTGATGAGGAGTACATTTTTATTTCATTTTCTTTCATTTTTCATTTATTCACTTTTCATTTATTGATGCTGATTTCAGGTTGATTTTATGATTTTATAAGTTTATGTGATGCCTAGACTGAAAGCTTAGCTAGTCTATGGTTGATGTTATCTTTTGCATTTTCTTTTTGCAATATTATGATTAAAGATTTTAAATCATAAAAAGGGAGGAATGTAATGGAAAAATGCAGATTAACACTAATGAGTAATGTTTTATAATAACTAATGATATGGGTTTTTGATTAATCTTAGTTAATTCTTAGTCATATAGTAGGCCTTAGTGCTTGAAGTTGTGGTTACAGTGACCTGTGGAAAATTACAGGACTGAGCTGTTATGTGTTGTCTAAATGTCTGAAGGACATTCTCACCCTTTTTCCACCAATAAGGGAATGTTTGGGTTAAAACGTTGCTGGTGTACGTGACTGGGGCTCTATATGTATGACTTGATTTGTTCAATAATCTCGTGAGATTAGAGAGAATCTTGGACTGTGTCTTATTCCTCTGGTCTCCCCAAAGAATTCTTTGAGAATAGACCTTTCGATTTTCCTTCCTGGTTTCACATAGATTAATTTAAAATTTCCGTAACAGTGTGTTTTTGGAGCGTGGGAGGAAACCGGAGCACCCGGAGGAAACCCACGCAGACACAGGGAGAACACACCACACTCCTCACAGTCACCCGGAGGAAACCCACGCAGACACAGGGAGAACACACCACACTCCTCACAGACAGTCACCCGGAGGAAACCCACGCAGACACAGGGAGAACACACCACACTCCTCACAGACAGTCACCCGGAGGAAACCCACGCAGACACAGGGAGAACACACCACACTCCTCACAGACAGTCACCCGGAGCGGGATTCGAACCCACAACCTCCAGAACCCTTGAACTGTGACAGAGTCACTACCTGCTGTTCCACTGTGAGGCCCTCACAGAAGTTATATTTAAATATCTGCTGCAACACCGTACGGAGCGAACAAACATCTGTCTCTCAAACACAGCTGGAAATTACCATCAATCACAAGCACTGCAAACTACAAAAGATTTTATTCGGAGTGTTTCTGGAGTGTGTCTAGGGTTCAGTGTGAAGGACAGCTGCTGTGTTCCGATGATGTAGTAAACTAAACATCCACACACTGGAGATACGTGTTTTACAGGAGCGTGATCTACAAAAGTCCCACAACTGAACCGCTTCACACTTTTCTGTTTAATTCTATATTTATATTTCTACTTGCTATTTTATATATACTTTTATTTATTCTATATTCAGTTCTATATTTCTATTTTTGTCGTCTTTATCTTCTTTTTATCTGTGACTCTTTAATGTGGAACAGCTACTAGACGCTTTGAATTTCCCTCAGGGATCAACAACGTATCTGTGTACGTCCCCCTCCTTTACACCTGCGCACCTCCATCTCCTGCGACATTTCACCAGGTCGTCCACATCAGAGCCTCAGAGAGCCACAGAGCGGCGCGTTAAAGACTGCTACAGCCTCGGATTTAAAAACAGATGTAAATGTAAACACTAATGCGTGTGTGTGAGTGTGTGTGTGTGTGTGTGTGTGTGTGTGTGTGTGTGCCTGGGTTGATATCGTATAAATTCAAGGTGTTTATAAAGCGCTCGTGCAGTGGATATTTATATTAATTCGTTCCCATTAAAGCATTAAAGCAACAATTCACATCACACACAGCGTCCAGTTTCTGTGCGTCTCAAACTCGGAGACACATTGGAGACACTGTGTTTCAAAGCCAGAGCGGCCAGGAGTTACAGTCTGTTCACACCATGCTTCAACAACTGTCTGTGAAAGGTTTTATATTCTTCATAACGTCCAGGTTCTGTACATTTCACAGCAGCAGCGACTGAGTGCATGGCTCGGTTTATAACATTAATCTGTGCTTATTCTACACAGTAATAAAACACCCAGCTCTAGTTTAGTGAGCGCTGTATGAGTGTAGTCATTTACTGAGTCTAATTTAGAGACTGAAATATGTTATTAACATATATTTAACATCATCTCTGTTCAAAGACAAACGGATCTTTACGAACAGTAACTTTACAGAAGGAAAAAAACCTCAGAGAACTGCTGCTGACTGTGGTGTGGGTTTGTGTTAAAGGTTTAAACCCTAAACTCTCACCTGAGCTCAGGGCAGTGTTTATTAGAGAGTGGTACACACTGTGGGAGTGTGTTAGAGCGCCTCCGCACACACGCAGTGTATATCACACACAATAAAGCCATGATGTCTGTTTATATGTTTATTTATAGATGCTTTCTGTGACTCCGCTTTAAAACTGTAACAAAAACGTAAACAACGTCATTCAGAACTGAGCCGTGAGTTTGTTTGGACGCTGTGAACCTGTGGACATTAAAAGTCCATGATTGACCCCCCTCCCGCGCTCCCAGGTCTACTTTAGTGGCTCTACATCACAAGCAGCAAACTCTCAACTTCAGCAGCTCCTGTGCATTGGGACGGTTCTGGAGGAGCTCTAATGTTTTGGACAGCGAGAAGACCGTGCTGAAACAACGCAGAGTGTAGTGGAGTTCACACACACACACACACACACACACACAGAGCAACTTCTGTATCAGAACAATAACCCCAGAAGAAACCAGAGCACCGGGCTCAACCTTACCTCCACTACAGAGCAGGAAAGTGAGCAGAGCAGCCGAAAGAGGAGCTACAGGCTTCATGGTCTCTCTCCCTCTCTCTCTCCGTCGTCTCGGCTCGTAGGAATGTTTCTGTTCCTCCTGCAAATCGCTCGCGACACAGAAACAAAGTCAAAGCCCGTCCGCGCGCTCCTCACATCATGCCTCGCGCTTTAGTTCCCTTTAAAGTAGCGAAGAAGTCTCCTGCGAAGAAGTTGTTGAGCGCTCTCTCTCTCTCTCTCTCTCTCTCTCTCTCTCTCTCTCTGAGTGTCTCTGTCTCTCTCTCTCTCTCTCTCTCTCACACACACACACACACAAACACACACACACACTCTCTCTCTCTACCACACGCACACACACTCTACACAAGCCTGCTGGAATGTACCATCTCCACTAAAGCATGGGGGGAGTGCACTGGAGACTTGTAGGTTCCACCTTAAATATCCTCAGCCTTCACTGTGGAATGAATGACTATAATTAGCTTTAGTTTATAATCCCTCTCAGAGTTCTTCTCTGTGTATTAATAATCAATAATGAAAATGGGGGATTAATAGATACATAAACACCTTCATTTTCTTACATTTCTGAATGAGAAGATTAGAGTTACAGTGTGAGACCAATGCTCTGTTTTAAAGACACTTTCCAAATCATTTTCATTTAAAGGTGGAGCTGAGCATTCCAGCTTTAACTTTCTGGGATTGACTTAGCATTAAATACAAGCCGAGCCGGTCCCGACCCCCTGGGGCTAATGACCCCCTGACTGCTGAGACCTACCCGACCGGACCTTCACGCCAGCTACTTAACCACCATCGCCAGTCTGTGTGTCCACCGGCTACAGAAGAATGAATGAATGAATGAATGAATGAATAACTATTTCACTCTCACTTTTGATTGAGTCACAGCAGGATTTCAGAGTTAGTCGGTAACTTAAACCTAGATTGTGAGTCGTCCAATAGGAATGCTCGCTTCTGTGCTTCTAAAGGTTAATCCTGACTTCAGGCTTAAGGTGTCTGCTCTAGAACTCTCTGAGTGTGTGTAACACCCCTCTGTTCTGGAGAAACTTACAGTAGAAACTGCTTTAGTGTGTGAGTGACTGTGTGTGTGTGACTATCCACAGGTGTGTGTGTGTGTGTGTGTGTGTGTGTGTGT
Organism: Hoplias malabaricus; assembly: GCF_029633855.1. Lineage (NCBI taxonomy): Eukaryota > Metazoa > Chordata > Actinopteri > Characiformes > Erythrinidae > Hoplias > Hoplias malabaricus. Next base: position 62,214 of record NW_027101147.1, on the reverse strand, counting down.
GTGTGTGAGTGACTGAGTGAGTGTGTTACTATCCACAGGTGTATGTGTGTGTGTGTGTGTGTGTGTGTGTGTGTGTGTGAGTGACTGAGTGAGTGTGTTACTATCCACAGGTGTATGTGTGTGTGTGTGTGTGTGTGTGTGTGTGTGTGAGTGACTGGATGAGTGTGAAGCGTCCCTCTGCTGTGGGAACCAAATGTCTGTGCTGCTCTATAAGAGAACAGTATTCCTAAATGACCGGTCTGTGCTGCTCTATAAGGGAACAGTGTTCCTAAATGACCAGTCTGTGCTGCTCTATAAGGGAGCTGTGTTCCAAAATGACCAATCTGTGCTGCTCTATAAGGGAACAATGTTTCTAAATGACTGGTCTGTGCTGCTCTATAAGAGAACAGTGTTTCTAAATGACCGGTCTGTGCTGCTCTATAAGAGAACAGTGTTCCTAAATGACCGGTCTGTGCTGCTCTATAAGAGAACAGTGTTCCTAAATGACTGCTCTGTGCTGCTCTATAAGAGAACAGTGCTCCTAAATGGCTGCTCTGTGCTGCTTTATAAGAGAACAGTGGTCCTAAATGACTGCTCTGTGCTGCTCTATAAGAAAACAGTGTTTCTAAATGACTGGTCTGTGCTGCTCTATAAGGAAACAGTGTTCCTAAATGACCGGTCTGTGCTGCTCTATAAGGGAACAGTGTTCCTAAATGACCGGTCTGTGCTGCTCTATAAGGGAGCTGTGTTCCTAAATGACTGTTTTGTGCTGCTCTATAAGGGAACAGTGTTTCAAAATGACCAGCCTGTGCTGCTCTATAAGGGAACAGTGTTCCTAAATGACCAGTCTGTGTTGCTCTATAAGGGAACAGTGTTCCAAAATGACCAGCCTGTGTTGCTCTATAAGGGAACAGTGTTCCTAAATGACTGCTTTGTGCTTCTCTATAAGAGAACTGCTCTGTGTGTTGCAGATGCACTGCTCTACAAACCTGAGGCAGGTGTGGAACACCGTTCCAGAGTCACTGACAGTAATAACTCCATCCTGATGAAGCTGAGTGTGTGGCTGTTCTTTTTGGAACTAAACGCTCTGATTTTAAACAGGAACAGCTCCACTTTAGGATCGAACAAAAGCACACCAAGATTTGAAGGCTGTAGTGAACAGGTCGGGGCCCAGACTTGTTCCAAAATATTCACTAGTGCTCCTTCTCACTTTGGCTCATGTGCAGCGCTGTTGTTTTCTCATTTCCTCTGAAGCCTTGGTGATGTTCTGCTCTGCGAGTCTCGGCTGGAGCCGTGGCGTTTAAAGAAATGGTGTTTTTAGAAGAAGAGGTGTGTTTGGGGGGGGGGGGGGGGTGTATGGGGGGGTGGCGAGACAGATGCCCAGTGGCGTCAGACATCACAGCAGCTATATTTGACCAAACCTGCGAATAAACCAGGCCAGAATCTTACTAACACTGTAGTAAGACAGTTATAACAGACGGGGGCTTCAGATGAAACACTACTGCCCCCTAGAGTCACAATTACTGAGCATTAAGATAAAAATGAACCCGATTTTGATTAGATAATGCTTTTCATCCAATGCTGAAAAGTGATCCAATGCTGAAAAGTGCCCTTTTTGTTGATTTTCTGTTGAAGGGATGCTCTGGAGCAGCTGCACATGAGCCTCAATGACCCCAGCCACATGCCAAACACGAGCTGGTGGGGTGTAAAGTCCTATCAGTTTAATATATCTCCTTATGTGAAACCGTTTCATCATCATAACAAATGTAAAGTGTGCCTCTTTAAAACAACCATTATACTGACACCTAGTGGCAAGGGAAGATAAAAATGCCACTTCCATATTGGGGGACCCACTCTATGGAGGATTAACTCTTCCCTTCGACAAAGGAATTTGATTCTTAATTTCAGACGGGTGGCATTTCACAGAAACCATTTATAAATAATATTATCTACTGCTTTGTGGTGGTTAGAAATGATGTATTGCACCTTTAATTGTGTGTATTAATAGGCATGTGGTGGTTGCTTAGAGATTACACTCATTTTAAAGGCAGTAAACATCATATTCATTGTATTTCCGCATCAGGTAAACACCATCTATCTTAACGCAGCATTGTCTCAAAATGATTGAACCAATTAAATTCAACACAGAATGCAGAGTTTAAACACTTCACATCCTACGATATTTGCAGAGGCCTTGTTTGTTCCTGCCTCGAGCAGAAACTCCACTTTGATAAATGACCTTCAGTCAAAAGTGCGGCAGCTTTCAGTTGAAATATTCATGGGACGCAGCTCCAGAGACACCTCATTATTTTGCATTATTAATTACGACACTAAAAGGATAAGAGTGTGCTTGTAGTTTTCAGTGTGACACAGAGCAGGTGAGTCCAGGACGAGCCTGGCTCAGATCTGATGCTGTTATCTGGTGTGAAAAGTGTATATCTGTTTAAACAAAGTGCTGGAGAGTGGACTTTGTTTGGTGGGAGTGTTTCACTACTTAGTTTCATCCAGTGAGGATTCCTCAGCTGAGCCGTGTACACATCAGACTGAAACAGGCAGGTCCTCTTTATGGAAAATCAGATCTAAATCAGGTCCTGGTTCTGGAAGCGGGTTCTTGTTTAGTGGCTGTTCTCTCGTGTTTCAGAGCGAGTCGAGTAGGGACTAAACCGTGGCGTGTAAACCTTGCAGAGCGCAGATCGTCCAGAGAGAGTCGTCACTCTACGCCACGCAACGCAGACGACCAGCACCAACTCTCCATCTGTAAAATCTCCAGCTGCAGCAGAGATCACGTTTTTATCCGACTCACGATGGCAGCTCGTAAAATGACGCCGTGGTCTTTTGAAGAGGTTCAAACGCTCCTTGGATCGGTGGCCGACGAAAGAATCCAGCGAGAGCTGGACGCTGCAACAAGGAAGGAACAAACTCTACTGATCTGTCTGAACTGATGACGGAGCTGTGTTCAGTCCCAAACAACAACAACACGCCGATACACCATGAGTAAACACCGTTTAACATTACCGCCGCCGTTGTTGTGGTTTCCAAAGACCACTGTTCCCCTCAGAGACGGGGGTTAGAGACGACACCTGATACATTTCAGGGTGGAGCTGTGGGAAACCAACCAGGGACCAATCAGAGAGTAGAGACCAGTAGAGGTCAGTAGAGTAGGGACCATGCAGTGGAAAAGGACCGTAAGAAACAAAGAACAAAAAATACAACGACAGAAAGAGAAACAAGATCAAGACCAGGAACAACCAATGAACTCACAGAACGGGGCACGGCAAGAGACCGCATGAGCAGCACAAGGCAAGACAAACGCACACAGACCTGACAGAACCTGGATGATCGCAATGAGCACAAGCCGGGATCAGAAAACGCAAACAGGACCAGACCACGGTGACGGTGAATGAAATGAAACAGCAACGGGTTGGAGCTTCTCTTTAAACTCTGTGTGGTGAGACTTACAGGACACTAAACATGACTTTAAAGGGAAGTCCTGTGCTGTTTAAAGTGCCACTCTGAAGAAGATGACAGTGTTTTTTTCTGACGGAAGGCTTTTGAAATCACAGGAAAGAGTACACACTGTTTACACTCGGTCTCAGGCCCGTGTACTGTTCCGAGTTCTGTTTCTGAGCTGGATTTCTCGGACAGAAGAGAAAAAGAGACTGTACAGAGGTTAGTCCTGGGTTGAAGCGGTGTGTTGTAACCGTGTTAATGTGTTTACTTACACACACCTCACCCACAGAAGCTGGTGCCATGCTGTTACTAAAACGAGTGAAGCCTTACAGTGGAATTGCAGCAGTGTGAACATCACAATTAAAGGAACACTACATCATATTCTTTCCCTAAAATTACAGCTTTAGAGTCATTGTGATGCTCCACTGAGCTGTAACAGGGAGAATAGAGCCTCTGTCATTGCTACACCAGGCTCAGCACCACAGAAACTGCACTGTGTAACTTTTGGATGAGGGTAGCAACTTCTTTCTCACCTCCATTGATTTCAGGACAGTGCTACAAATTAATTACACTAGGGGGAGCCTGAGGAACAACACACCTGAGTCTAACCAAGTGTTCCTTTAATGCAACATTACTATATAAATAAGTGTTTAACAGCCATGGAGACTGATGTAACCATGGGCACAGTGAAACCATGGAAACAGGTGTAGCATTACTATGGAAACAGATGTATTATCAGATGTAATCTTTCAAACGGCTGTATTGTAACCATAGTAATCGATAGTGTAACCAAGGAAACAGGTGTAGTGTTGCTATGGAAACAGGTATACTGTAACCATTAAATGGGTGCAAATAAAACATGACGTTACCATGGAAACACGTGTAAAATAGGTGTATGACTATATAAAGATGTGCCCCTGAGGAAATCTGAGACTAAAACAGTGAGACATCCCCCTGTTCCTAATGTTCTGGGTGCTTTATCTCCTCTGTGTCGTGTTCCTGAAGAACGAACTGGGTCTCGGACATAAGAGGAGCTCCAAACCAAAGGAAAAAACCCCAGGGAACGAAGCCGGTGGAGGACCAGCCCGATGTGGCGGAGCCTTCAGAACATCGTCCTGCGGCGGCTGCTGCCAGATTTCCAGTGGCTGGTTTATTCCGCTGCTAATGACAGGGTGCAGTGATTCCCTGATTAAAAGGCAGTTGTGGCTTGTGCAACTGTGTGTGTGTGTGTGTGTGTGTTTGGCCTTTGCATGAAATTTTTATCCTGCAACTAATGAAATGCTCAGCTCTGGGGGGAGGTGTGAAGAATTCCAGAAAGTTAAAGAACATGTTTGTGATTTTAACCCAAAACAATTTATTCAATTTAGAGAATGTTTTAGAGAAAAAAGCTCAGGTGTTTGTACACAGCCCTGGTTTTGTAAATGGGATACAAACAAGTATCTGTCTGAACTGGCTCAGGTCTCTGTCTCTCTGCATCTGGAGGTTTTTAGACAACGGAGAGACTCCAAACGCTGAAAAGCACCAACCGAGATGAGGATGTTGCTCTACTCCTGCTCCATAGGGGCGTAACACTGACTTATTTCTGCTGTTACAGTTACATTACTTAAGGTGGAACTGACTCTAAATTCAGGAGAGCGCTAACTGCATGAAAGTAAACGCAGAGGGAAAGTGCTACAAAACTAAACAGCTCGAGTTACACATGAGTTTCTGTGGGAATTCAAACAGTGAATAAACACTTACAGACAATTTACACTTCAGACACCAACAAGATACAGTCGCTTCTTACTCACACACACCGCTCCACCTTAAAAGATACAGTCGCTTCTTACTCACACACACCGCTCCACCTTAAAAGATACAGTCGCTTCTTACTCACACACACCGCTCCACCTTAAAAGATACGGCCGCTTCTTACTCACACACACCGCTCCACCTTAAAAGATACGGCCGCTTCTTACTCACACACACTGCTCCACCTTAAAGGATACAGTGGCTTCTTACTCACACACACCGCTCCACCTTAAAAGATACAGTCGCTTCTTACTCACACACACTGCTCCACCTTAAAAGATACAGTCGCTTCTTACTCACACACACCACTCCACCTTAAAAGATACAGTCGCTTCTTACTCACACACACCGCTCCACCTTAAAAGATACGGCCGCTTCTTACTCACACACACTGCTCCACCTTAAAGGATACAGTGGCTTCTTACTCACACACACCGCTCCACCTTAAAAGATACAGTCGCTTCTTACTCACACACACTGCTCCACCTTAAAAGATACAGTCGCTTCTTACTCACACACACCACTCCACCTTAAAAGATACAGTCGCTTCTTACTCACACACACCGCTCCATCTTAAAAGATACAGTTGCTTTTTACTCACACACACCGCTCCACCTTAAAAGATACAGTCGCTTCTTACTCACACACACCACTCCACCTTAAAAGATACAGTCGCTTCTTACTCACACACACCACTCCACATTAAAAGATACAGTCACTTCTTACTCACACACACCGCTCCATCTTAAAAGATACAGTTGCTTTTTACTCACACACACTGCTCCACCTTAAAAGATACAGTCGCTTCTTACTCACACACACCGCTCCACTTTAAAAGATACAGTCGCTTCTTACTCACACACACCGCTCCACTTTAAAAGATACAGTCGCTTCTTACTCACACACACCGCTCCACTTTAAAAGATACAGTCGCTTCTTACTCACACACACCGCTCCACATTAAAAGATACAGTCGCTTCTTACTCACACACACCGCTCCACTTTAAAAGATACAGTCGCTTCTTACTCACACACACCGCTCCACCTTAAAAGATACAGTCACTTCTTACTCACACACACCGCTCCACTTTAAAAGATACAGTCGCTTCTTACTCACACACACCGCTCCACTTTAAAAGATACAGTCGCTTCTTACTCACACACACCGCTCCACTTTAAAAGATACAGTCGCTTCTTACTCACACACACCGCTCCACATTAAAAGATACAGTCGCTTCTTACTCACACACACCGCTCCACTTTAAAAGATACAGTCGCTTCTTACTCACACACACCGCTCCACTTTAAAAGATACAGTCGCTTCTTACTCACACACACCGCTCCACCTTAAAAGATATGGTCGCTTCTTACTCACACACACCACTCCACGTTAAAAGATACAGTCGCTTCTTACTCTCACACACCACTCCACCTTAAAAGATACAGTCGCTTCTTACTCTCACACACCGCTCCAACTTAAAAGATACGGTCGCTTCTTACTCACACACACCACTCCACCTTAAAAGAGGCAGGGCTACATTCACTGGAATTTTACATTCATTGCAATTTCACAGCAATATCGCAGAAAAACCACGTTCTGTAAATGTTCTGTAGAGAGAATAAAGCCCCCTCTCTTTCTATCTCCTCTGAAAATCAAAGCTGTGAGAGTGTGTGTGGTAAGCCCACATCTCCTCTGCTGCTCTTACACACACACGTTTAATTACAGCTTAAAATAAATCTCCAGCATCCCTCGCTGTAACTGAATCGCTGCGAGTGTTGGACGGAAGCGAGGAGCTGGAGGAGAAGTGTGTGGGGATCAGTGTTGGACAGAGCTGGATTAGTGCGGATGTAGTGGGAGGTGTGGGGGTGTGGGGGGGTTGGATTGGCACCCGGGGCATCTTTTGGGCACATGCCGGTGGGCACAGTGTCAGTGTCGTGTTCCAAATCTCTCTCCTCGCTTCACTCTGCAGTAATTTAAGACACAAGTTTCTCCATGTGCTCCGTTTATTAGAACCAGCTTCACACGCTGGCCAGTTTATTGGAAACCCTTACTTTTAATCTGTACTCACTGGCAACTTTATCAGAATCACCTAACACACCCTGCTGTAGTGTTTCCAATAATATGTCCATGTTAATTCATTTTCTGGGTGGCACAGTGGAGCAGCTCGTAGTGTCTCTGTCACGGCTCCATGGTCCTGGAGGTTGTGGGTTCGAGTCCCGCCTCGGGTGACTGTCTGTGAGGAGTGTGGTGTGTTCTCCCTGTGTCTGCGTGGGTTTCCTCCGGGTGACTGTCTGTGAGGAGTTGGTGTGTTCTCCCTGTGTCTGTGTGGGTTTCCTCCGGGTGACTGTCTGTGAGGAGTGTGGCGTATTCTCCCTGTGTCTGCGTGGGTTTCCTCCGGGTGACTGTCTGTGAGGAGTGTGGTGTGTTCTCTCTGTGTCTGCGTGGGTTTCCTCCGGGTGACTGTCTGTGAGGAGTGTAGATGTTCTCCCTGTGTCTGCGTGGGTTTCCTCTGGGTGACTGTCTGTGAGGAGTGTGGCGTGTTCTCCCTGTGTCGGTGTGGGTTTCCTCCGTGTGACTGTCTGTGAGGAGTGTGGTGTGTTCTCCCTGTGTCTGCATGGGTTTCCTCCGTGTGACTGTTTGTGAGGAGTGTGGTGTGTTCTCTCTGTGTCTGCGTGAATTTCCTCTGGGTCTCTGTCTGTGAGGAGTGTGGTGTGTTCTCTCTGTGTCTGTGTGGGTTTCCTCCGGGTGCTCCGATTTCCTCCCACGCTCCAAAAACACATGTTGGTAGGTGGATTAGAGACTCAAGAGTATCCGTAGTTGTGAGTGTGTGAGTGAATGTGTGAGTGTGTGTCACCCTGTGAAGGACTGGCGCCCCCTCCAGGGTGTCTTCCTGCCTTGCGCCCAGTGATTCCGAGTTGGCTCCAGACCCACCGCGACCCTGAACTGGATAAGAGTTACAATGAATGAATGAATGAATAACAAGAATATTTGTAAACATAGAACAAACTCAGTTACATTACACACAGAGAGAAAATGGAAGACATTGAAGATAAAAATGAATGAAGAAAGAAAAGAAAATAATGAATGTAAAGAATAGAATGTAAAGATAGAGAGAGAGAGAGAGAGAGAGAGAGAGAGAGAGAGATGGAGGGATGTACACCTGGCTGTGGAGGATCTGTTTGAAGTTTACAGTGTGAATAGAAACTGATGAGAGAGAGTCATTGAATCTTCTCTGAGTCACTGGAGCTTTGGCTGGAGGCGGAGAGAGTGTATTTAACCCCCAGTGTAACACACACACACACTCACACACACACACACACACACACTGAAGCGAGAGCGGCATCTCTACCACATAAATGTAGTGAAAAAATTTTATGAAAATGAATGAGCAATTTGTAGCTTTGGTGGAATTTCTTAAGGACACGTGAACTTTAAGTCACACTCCCCAATTCCAACACACTCTGGTGTGTGGAACAGTGGAACTGTGTTCTCTGGAGCGATGGGGTTCCTCTGGTGTGTGGAACAGTGGAACTGTGTTCTCTGGAGTGATGGGGTTCCTCTGGTGTGTGGAACAGTGGAACTGTGTTCTCTGGAGTGATGGGGTTCCTCTGGTGTGTGGAACAGTGGAACTGTGTTCTCTGGAGTGATGGGGTTCCACTGGTGTGTGGAACAGTGGAACTGTGTTCTCTGGAGCGATGGGGTTCCTCTGGTGTGTGGAACAGTGGAACTGTGTTCTCTGGAGAGATGGGGTTCCTCTGGTGTGTGGAACAGTGGAACTGTGTTCTCTGAAGTGATGGAGTTCCTCTGGTGTGTGGAACAGTGGAACTGTGTTCTCTGGAGCGATGGGGTTCCTCTGGTGTGTGGAACAGTGGAACTGTGTTCTCTGGAGCGATGGGGTTCCTCTGGTGTGTGGAACAGTGGAACTGTGTTCTCTGGAGTGATGGGGTTCCTCTGGTGTGTGGAACAGTGGAACTGTGTTCTCTGGAGTGATGGGGTTCCTCTGGTGTGTGGAACAGTGGAACTGTGTTCTCTGGAGTGATGGGGTTCCACTGGTGTGTGGAACAGTGGAACTGTGTTCTCTGGAGCGATGGGGTTCCTCTGGTGTGTGGAACAGTGGAACTGTGTTCTCTGGAGAGATGGGGTTCCTCTGGTGTGTGGAACAGTGGAACTGTGTTCTCTGGAGTGATGGGGTTCCTCTGGTGTGTGGAACAGTGGAACTGTGTTCTCTGGAGCGATGGGGTTCCTCTGGTGTGTGGAACAGTGGAACTGTGTTCTCTGGAGCGATGGGGTTCCTCTGGTGTGTGGAACAGTGGAACTGTGTTCTCTGGAGAGATGGGGTTCCTCTGGTGTGTGGAACAGTGGAACTGTGTTCTCTGGAGCGATGGGGTTCCTCTGGTGTGTGGGACAGTGGAACTGTGTTCTCTGGAGCGATGGGGTTCCTCTGGTGTGTGGAACAGTGGAACTGTGTTCTCTGGAGCGATGGGGTTCCTCTGGTGTGTGGAACAGTGGAACTGTGTTCTCTGGAGCGATGGGGTTCCTCTGGTGTGTGGAACAGTGGAACTGTGTTCTCTGGAGTGATGGGGTTCCTCTGGTGTGTGGAACAGTGGAACTGTGTTCTCTGGGGTGATGGGGTTCCTCTGGTGTGTGGAACAGTGGAACTGTGTTCTCTGGGGTGATGGGGTTCCTCTGGTGTGTGGAACAGTGGAACTGTGTTCTCTGGAGAGATGGGGTTCCTCTGGTGTGTGGAACAGTGGAACTGTGTTCTCTGGAGCGATGGGGTTCCTCTGGTGTGTGGAACAGTGGAACTGTGTTCTCTGGAGCGATGGGGTTCCTCTGGTGTGTGGAACAGTGGAACTGTGTTCTCTGGAGCGATGGGGTTCCTCTGGTGTGTGGAACAGTGGAACTGTGTTCTCTGGAGCGATGGGGTTCCTCTGGTGTGTGGAACAGTGGAACTGTGTTCTCTGGAGCGATGGGGTTCCTCTGGTGTGTGGAACAGTGGAACTGTGTTCTCTGGAGTGATGGGGTTCCTCTGGTGTGTGGAACAGTGGAACTGTGTTCTCTGGAGTGATGGGGTTCCACTGGTGTGTGGAACAGTGGAACTGTGTTCTCTGGAGCGATGGGGTTCCTCTGGTGTGTGGAACAGTGGAACTGTGTTCTCTGGAGTGATGGGGTTCCTCTGGTGTGTGGAACAGTGGAACTGTGTTCTCTGGAGAGATGGGGTTCCTCTGGTGTGTGGAACAGTGGAACTGTGTTCTCTGGAGCGATGGGGTTCCTCTGGTGTGTGGAACAGTGGAACTGTGTTCTCTGGAGAGATGGGGTTCCTCTGGTGTGTGGAACAGTGGAACTGTGTTCTCTGGAGCGATGGGGTTCCTCTGGTGTGTGGGACAGTGGAACTGTGTTCTCTGGAGCGATGGGGTTCCTCTGGTGTGTGGAACAGTGGAACTGTGTTCTCTGGAGCGATGGGGTTCCTCTGGTGTGTGGAACAGTGGAACTGTGTTCTCTGGAGCGATGGGGTTCCTCTGGTGTGTGGAACAGTGGAACTGTGTTCTCTGGAGTGATGGGGTTCCTCTGGTGTGTGGAACAGTGGAACTGTGTTCTCTGGGGTGATGGGGTTCCTCTGGTGTGTGGAACAGTGGAACTGTGTTCTCTGGGGTGATGGGGTTCCTCTGGTGTGTGGAACAGTGGAACTGTGTTCTCTGGAGAGATGGGGTTCCTCTGGTGTGTGGAACAGTGGAACTGTGTTCTCTGGAGCGATGGGGTTCCTCTGGTGTGTGGAACAGTGGAACTGTGTTCTCTGGAGCGATGGGGTTCCTCTGGTGTGTGGAACAGTGGAACTGTGTTCTCTGGAGCGATGGGGTTCCTCTGGTGTGTGGAACAGTGGAACTGTGTTCTCTGGAGCGATGGGGTTCCTCTGGTGTGTGGAACAGTGGAACTGTGTTCTCTGGAGCGATGGGGTTCCTCTGGTGTGTGGAACAGTGGAACTGTGTTCTCTGGAGCGATGGGGTTCCTCTGGTGTGTGGAACAGTGGAACTGTGTTCTCTGGAGTGATGGGGTTCCTCTGGTGTGTGGAACAGTGGAACTGTGTTCTCTGGAGTGATGGGGTTCCACTGGTGTGTGGAACAGTGGAACTGTGTTCTCTGGAGCGATGGGGTTCCTCTGGTGTGTGGAACAGTGGAACTGTGTTCTCTGGAGTGATGGGGTTCCTCTGGTGTGTGGAACAGTGGAACTGTGTTCTCTGGAGAGATGGGGTTCCTCTGGTGTGTGGAACAGTGGAACTGTGTTCTCTGGAGTGATGGGGTTCCTCTGGTGTGTGGAACAGTGGAACTGTGTTCTCTGGAGCGATGGGGTTCCTCTGGTGTGTGGAACAGTGGAACTGTGTTCTCTGGAGCGATGGGGTTCCTCTGGTGTGTGGAACAGTGGAACTGTGTTCTCTGGAGCGATGGGGTTCCTCTGGTGTGTGGAACAGTGGAACTGTGTTCTCTGGAGTGATGGGGTTCCTCTGGTGTGTGGAACAGTGGAACTGTGTTCTCTGGAGTGATGGGGTTCCTCTGGTGTGTGGAACAGTGGAACTGTGTTCTCTGGAGTGATGGAGTTCCTCTGGTGTGTGGAACAGTGGAACTGTGTTCTCTGGAGTGATGGAGTTCCTCTGGTGTGTGGAACAGTGGAACTGTGTTCTCTGGAGTGATGGGGTTCTTCTGGGATTGGTTGGAGTGGTGTGATCCAGAACTAATCCCCAACACCAGCCAACATTGCCATCAAATCTTCACAGCAGTGTTCTTCTACACTGAGTTTGTAGTTTTCCAAGACTCTAGCCTTTAAAGGGTTAAAATGTCTGAAATAAGGTGAAACTCTTCTTTAAATTTGTCTTTCTTCGAGGTCTGAATTTAATCTGCGATGACCTCGTTTCTCACAAAGGAGGACGATGATGTCATTGCTAAACAAAAAGTGTAATACTAACTTTAATGACCACACTCTCACAGGGAACACAGTTCCAGTGTTCCACACCCCAGTGCTGCAGGGTCCTAAAACCCCTCTAGCCCACATTCAGCATTGAGAATAGTGACCTTAAGATCATCCGGTTCTATCAGAGTGGAGTTAACTCTTTCAGCGGTGCGTGTTCTGACCCGGTTCAATCAGAGCGTAGTTAACTCTTTCAGCGGCGTGTGTTCTGACCCGGTTCTATCAGAGCGGAATTAACTCTTTCAGCGGTGTGTGTTCTGACCCGGTTCTATCAGAGCGGAGTTAACCCGTTCAGCGGTGTGTGTTCTGACCCAGTTCCATCAGAGTGGAGTTAACTCTTTCAGCGGCGTGTGTTCTGACCCGGTTCTATCACAGCGGAGTTAACCCGTTCAGCGGTGTGTGTTCTGACCCAGTTCCATCAGAGCGGAGTTAACACTTTCAGTGGTGTGTGTTCTGACCTGGTTCTATCAGAGCTGAGTTAAAACTTTCAGCAGTGTGTATTCTGACCCGGTTCTATCAGAGCGGAGTTAACTCTTTCAGCGGTGCGTGTTCTGATCCGGTTCTATCAGAGCGGAGTTAACTCTTTCAGCGGTGTGTGTTCCGACCCAATTCTATCAGAGCAGAGTTAACTCTTTCAGCGATGTGTTCCGACCCAGTTCTATTAGAGCAGAGTTAACCCTTTCAGCGGCGCGTGTTCTGACCCGGTTCTATCAGAGTGAAGTTAACTCTTTCAGCGGTTTGTGTTCTGACCCGGTTCCATCAGAGTGGAGTTAACTCTTTCAGTGGCACGTGTTCTGATCCGGTTCTATCAGAGCGGAGTTAACTCTTTCAGCGGCGCGTGTTCTGACCTGGTTCTATCAGAGCAGAGTTAACACTTTCAGCTGTGTGTGTTCTGACCCAGTTCTATCAGAGCAGCGTTAACTGTTTCAGCGGCGCCTGTTCTGACCCGGTTCTATCAGAGCGTAGTTAACTGTTTCAGCGGTGCGTGTTCTGACCCGGTTCTACCAGAGCGGAGTTAACTCTTTCAGCGGCGCCTGTTCTGACCCGGTTCTATCAGAGCGGAATTAACCCTTTCAGCGGTGTGTGTTCTGACCCGGTTCTATCAGAGCGGACTTAACTGTTTCAGCGGTGCCTGTTCTGACCCGGTTCTATCAGAGCAGATTTAACCTTTTCAGCTGTGTGTGTTCTGACCCAGTTCTTACCCACTGAGTTCTGGAGACTGACCAAAACATCAGAATGTGCTCCACAGATCCATACACTGAGCATTTCTCCTGACCGTTCACTCACTGCCTGATAGAACTCCACCTGACAGGGGGCGCTGTGACCTGATCGTCGGCGTCAGTCACGTCACCGGACAGTGGTTTTAATGTTGTGGCTGATGCGGGGGATGAATGTGCAGCTGAAGATGTGGCAGAAGCAAAAAGGGGAAAGAAATCATCAAAAGCTTTGAGAGTTGCTTTATGATTGCATGGTAGCTTATTGACACAGCTGCAAACTCCACCCTGTGTGTGTATGTGTGTGTGTGTGTGTGTGTGTGTGTGTGTGTGTGTGTGTGTTTTACACATCAATCATCTGCGAGGGGTTAAAAGCAGCATTAAAAAAAGCAGCGCCACTTATATCAAACCAGCCGTCAGATTTATCCAAGCCTAAAGTCATGGCACATGGCCTGTGTGTGTGTGTGTGTGTGTGTGTGTGTAAGACATGTGCTGTGTCAAAAAGCCATTTCTTGGAAAGATGCACTCAGTTTTAATGACTCTGTTTTAATGTCTCTCTCTCTTCCTCTCTCTCTCTCTCTCTCTCTCTCTGTGTGTGTGTGTGTGTGTGCATGTGTGTGCCCAGAGAAAGTGCCTCTCTGTTTGCTTTGTGTTCCTGAAGGAGAGTGTACACAGCGGAGAATTCCCCGTAATTGTGAGTGTGTTATTGTCGGAGCCGAGACCTTGTCATTTGGCTTTTTCTTTCTCTGTCTTTAACGGCTGCCATTCAGGGCTCGGTTAAAGGGAAGGCTCATGTGAAAACGCAGAAGAGAAAAGAAAGACAGGATAAGAGAAGGAGAGAGAAAGACAGAAATGTCCCCCGGGGCGCTCTGAACCACATCAATCACAGACAGAGAGAGGGAGCAGAGCACACACCTCGCACTGCCATTGATTTTCAAATCAATGAAAGCTGGATTTGAAGGGTGGACTCCATTCACCACTGGACCACGTCCTCCTCTGTCTTCTCCTTCCTTCACACACGAGGGTCCTCTTTCTCTAGGAAGGTTCTAGATAGCTCTGTGGTTCCGTGGTGACGTTCCCAGGCCCCGTTGCCCTTTAAATTGAAGTTATTGAAGGTATAATAGTAGACTGACAGAACAAGAACAGGGCGAGGGACACAGGCTCGCACCTGTTTTTAATAATTCAGTGTCTGTTCATTAATATTCAGTACATAACACGAATGATTTGGTATCTATTTTGAATGAATCAACACCTGGAAGGAATTATTCAGTATCTGACATTAATTATCTTTTACGTAGGAGTCCATATCTGATATTAATTATTCAGAATTTAACCTGATTGAGGATCTGTTATGAACTATTCTATTTCTATTCTGAATTATTAAAATCTGGTATGAATTATTCAGTATCTAAAATGTATTATTCAGGACCTGAGTGAATCATTTATGTCCAAATTAGAAAACCTGGTGTTTACGGAGTTAAAAAAAAAGCTGTTGTCTTTCCAGTATACACTGGAAACATGTCATGACACACACACACACACACACACACACATGCACAAACACACACACACACACACACACACACACACACACACACACACACATGCACACACACACACACACACACACACATGCACAAACACACACACATGCACAAACACACACACACGCACACACACACACACATGCACAAACACACACACATGCACACACACACATGCACACACGCATACACACACACACGCACACACACGCACACACACACACATGCACAAACACACACACATGCACAAACACACACACGCACACACACACACGCACACACACGCACACACACACACGCACGCGCGCACACACACACACACACATGCACACACACTCAATACAGACTCACACACACACACACACGCGCACACGCACATGCACACACTCACACACACATGCACACACTCACACACATGCATGCACACACACACACACACATGCACAAACACACACACATGCACACACACACTCAATACAGACCCCCCCCCCCCCCCCCCCCCACACACACACACACACACACACACACACACACTCACACACACACACACACACACACACGCACACACACACGCACACACACACAAAATACAGACTCACAACACTGTCGTGAGTAATGATCCCCTTTGACAGATTTAGTTAGAGGAAGTGAATGGTAACTGGAAGTGGATACAACACTAACTCCTAGAACTACTATAAATCATTCAGTATCAACAATCACTAATCCAGTGTGTCCTAATAAAATGCCTCAGAGTTTAATAAAGCTTTAAATGACTAACCGAGCGAGAGACTGACCTTTGACCTCGCACAGTTTCCTCTGACACTTTCGGTTAAGAGAAGTGAACGGTAACCGAACGTCAGGCCTCTAAATAAAGAGGTGCCCTGGTCACTGCGAGGTAATAACCCCAAACACAGCTGGCTCCCAGGGTGGCGTCCAAATACATTTCACGCCTCATTTTCTCCTGTAAAGTGGCGGGCCGCAGATAATGGCCGCGCTCAGACTCTGCTCGAGCGAACACGTTTGTTACAGTCGGCTCATAATTGGAGCCGCGATCGGCGAAAAATCAAACACAGCCAACAATTTTATTATGATTTTCACAAGCTATTTACCACACACCGCGGGAGAGGCGTCCAGGTCTCAATAGGGAGGTATTGATTGGCGTGTGATTGCACGCAGACGTGTTTTTCTGGAGATAAAAAAGCCATCAATTTCTTAAATTACGGCAGGCTAATTTTTCTCGTTGTAACCAATCAGGGCGTCTGTAAGTGCCGGGGCAGTGGAAGCAGAATAACTGTGGCTGTGTTCCCCAGCGGCTGTAATTAAAGATGAAAATGCACATCAGAAAAGCCTGTTATTGGCCGACGTTGTTATTATTGTTATTATTTCTGAGTGTTTATAACTCCTCAGTGTTCAGACGTTCACATTAAGATCAGGCCGATGTTGACACAAACGCACTTAAAGAAAATAGAAGTAAAACCACCGCCCAGATTCATTCTCTCTCTTTAGAAGCCTTCCGCACCAGCGCTGGAATAAAACCCACCCTCCATTAAATATCAGCCCCCCGTCCAAAACATCCAGCCCTGTCCCTGGAGGCGCCACTTTGTTTTGTTTAATGCCCTACAGCAAAACAACCCCACGTCTAATGAGACAATGCCTTATAAACAGACCGTGGTCATCCATGGCTCTGCACACTTTGTAACCCCCCTCTCCCCCAGTTCCTCAGCGCTCAGGACCCCCACAGAGCAGGTGTGATGTGGTGGTGGTGTGTTAGTGTGTGTTGTGCTGGTGTAGAGTGGATCAGACACAGCAGAAGCTGCTGGAGTTTTTAAACCCCTCAGTGTCTGAACTGAGAACAGTCCACCGACCAAAAACATCCAGCCGACGGCGTCCTGCGGGCGATAGACTCCACAGAAGATGCAGCAAGAAAAGATTTGTTCCTCATATGTAAAGTACTTGGCCTTATTTCTATGACCGGATTATATCAAAGGTATGCAAACGAGCTACACACAGGCATCCTCAGAACTCTTCCCACATCATGGTTTATTCAAATATCCTTTTTCTAAACACAACACAGTCGTGTTCCTGAATAGTTTGGGTTGGGTGGTTATAGAGGTGGGTATACAGTGGCGCCGTCCCTTTCAGTAGTCACACACACACACACACACACACACACACACACACACACACACACACACACACACACACACACACACACATCCAAAACCACCATGTTCAATAAAAATATCCAAATTACACCACAACTCTCCCCCTCCATTTACGACTTAGTCACTGCTGGAATGGATGAGGATCTGAGAACTAAAGTGGGTCGCTGGATTTTTAAAATAGTTGTAGTACAATAACCTCTCACATGTCCTGGCCACTAGGTGTCAGTATAACTGCTGTGTGATAATGAAGTAGTGGCGATGATGACTGATTGCAACTTTAAAGCAATTTACA
>NW_027101147.1:32500-40000 GCF_029633855.1 Hoplias malabaricus | reverse complement strand
TGGTGTTAAATCATATATCCTTCAGAATGTTTTCTTTGTTCTGACATCAGTTCTGCCCCTCTGCCCCAGCCAGGCTCAGCAATAGGAATCTAACTGCCCCTCTCTGCCCCCGTGTTCCCTCCAGGCGAAGAGACAGCCATCGATTATTGATGAGGCCGAAGCTGAGGACTGGACGCCACATTAACCATGTCTATTATTTAGACCCCAATTTGGAACCGAAATAATGCAGTACATTAGTAGAATATGAGTGTGTGTGTGTGTGTATGTGTGTGTGTGTGTGTGTGCGCTTGTATATTTTCCAGACCCATTTGAAACACTACCCAACGTGTGTTTTTTCTTTGTGTCTCTGGGGAACGCCATGGGCCAGAAACCACAATGTAACTCTACCCCTCTTTTCTTTTTCCCAAAGCTCCAGCCTTTTCAGTATGTGTTTCTTACAAGAATATGTGTGTGAGTGTGTGTGTGTGTGTGAGTGTGTGTGTGTGTGTGTGTGTGTGAGTGTGTGTGTGTGTGTGAGTGTGTGTGAGTGTGTGTGTGAGTGTGTGTGTGAGTGTGTGTGTGAGTGTGAGTGTGTGTGAGTGTGTGTGGTGTGTGTGTGTGTGTGTGTGCGTGTGGTGTGTGTGCGTGTGTGTGAGTGTGTGTGCGTGTGTGTGAGTGTGTGTGCGTGTGTGTGTTGTTTGTGTGAGTGTGTGTGTGAGTGTGTGTGCGTGTGTGTGTTGTTTGTGTGAGTGTGTGTGTGTGTGTGTGTGTGTGTGAGTGTGTGTGTGTGTGTGTTGTTTGTGTGAGTGTGAGTGTGTGTGTGTGATGTGTGTGTGTGGTGTGTGTGTGTGTGGTGTGTGTGTGTTGTGTGTGTGTGTGTGTGTGTGTGTGTGTGGTGTGTGTGGTGTGTGGTGTGTGGTGTGTGTGTGTGTGTGTGTGTGTGTGTGTGTGTGTGTGTGTGTGATGTGGTGGTGGATCATCCTCAGCGCTGCAGTGACACTGACGTGGTGGTGGTGTGTTAGTGTGTGTGGTGCTGGTGTAGAGTGGATCAGACACAGCAGTGCTGCTGGAGTTTTTAAACCCTGTGTCCACTCTCTGTCCACTCTGTGAGACACTCCTCCCTCGTTGGTCCACCTTGTAGATGTAGAGTCAGAGACAGTAGCTCATCTGTCGCTGCACAGTGTGTGTCGCTCGTCCTCTAGTCCTTCATCAGTGACACAGGACGCTGTTGGCTGGATGTTTTTGGGCGGTGGACTGTTCTCAGTCCAGACACTGAGGGGTTTAAAAACAGAGTCCAGAGTGGATACTGAAGCTGAGAGAGAGGGGGCAGTGAGTGGTGAAAGGAGGAGGTGCCTTAATGTGACTTTAATTTAAAGAAATCAAAGTGCAGTGCTCTCACTCAGGTCCTGTACCTGTGTGTTTAATTGTTACTAACTCCTCACTTATTTGCAGCAAAAGCCACTAATCATCCATTACTCAGTCTGGAGCATTTACAGCGCACACAGCTCAGAGGGAAACAGGGTGTGTGTGTTTGTTTAGGAGTGCGTGACTGTAACACACACTCTTGTGAAAACAGTGGGAGTGTTTAATCAGCAGCTGGACGTACGGCTTCTGCTCTGCGCCGATCATTTCCACGCGCTGCGCTCGGATTTACAGGTTACACTCCCATCAGTGCAGTTGAGTGTTATAATGTGTGTGTGTGTGTGTGTGTGTGCACATCTGTATGGAGCAGGAACACCTGGCAACAGGTCTAATCCATCACAGAGGATTAGCCTAGCTCACAGAGCTTTACAGAACAAAAGCTTTCTTTGCATTTCCACAAAATGCCCCCCTGCACACACAAAACAAGCCTAACCCTCCACCCCCCCACCCCCAAAAACAACACAGACATTGGGCCTAACTGCTACAAACACAGGTGGCTCATACGGAGGCCTGGAGAGTCCAAAAATGAAAAGCAAACTACAGAACGGAACACTAGAACAGTGACAAGAAATGGTTCCTGTTTGCAATGATAGTTTGGAACCGTTTGCCACATTTCCATCAAAATTAAAAAGTTAATTCCCGGCTGGAACCTAAGAATAGTTGGTTCCTCAGCTCCCGTCGTGACATCATCCGTGGCTGAGCTGAGAAGAAAATCCAGAAAGGGCTCAGAGCCTCAGATAAAGTGTTACGTAAATAAATAATTGGAAACAAAAACAGGAAAATGCTCAATTTCTGTGTGTTTTTGGGGCTGTGTTCAAAGCGACTCAAATTCAGAAACAGTGACGCTGGAACTAAGCCCCTACAGCACCCCCCACTGATGACGTATCTTTGGTTCCTAAACTGGTGTAAAAGTTGGAGGGGAGAGGGGTTCACTGGAGAGAACCAAGGTTCCAAGACTCAGGAATGAAGTGATAAAAGAACCGGAACTAATCACCCATCACCAGCACCTGACCTCAATCATATTTATGTTGTGGCTGCTATCAAATCCTCACAGAAGTGTTCAGACCAGTCCTTGAGGCTGCTGCTGTTGTAAAGCACATGCAATCGGTGCAGGAACTGAATAATAATCCTTTTGTAATGAGTTATTGCTAATGTCCAGCGCACGCTGTTTAAACTCAAGGCTCCCGGCTCCGTTCTCGCCGTCTCAGAGACGTTTGTGTTTCGGCCAATCATTTCACACCCCTGAAACGGAACCAATTCTGGGTAATTGAGTCCAGTGTGTGTGGGACACGGCAATTACAGTGCACACACACACACACACACACCTACATACACACAATTGCAGCCCTATTACACAATCAAACTGAGCTTCTGCTTCACAGAGACCATCAGCCTTGTGCTGTGCACTAATTTCCCATTGGAATGAATGGGGTGTTAAAGTTTGTTCATGCTTCTTAGGTAAAGATGATTGAAACCACATAGGGTATCCCAGTATCCACTTGGCAACACCCTAGCAACCATCTAAGACCATAGCCACCACCTAGCGACACCCTGGGACTTCTTAGCAACCACCTCAAATACAGTAGCCATCGCACTGGCCACTCACAGAAATACCATAGGAACTAACAAGTCATAGTGCCATAGTGCACTCTTAGCAAACGTAGCACTTGAAATACGATAGTAACCACCTGAAACATCTTAGCAACCACCTGTGATACCATAGCAACCGTCTGGGGCACCTTAGCCATCACCTGAAATACTACAGTAACCACCCAAGCCACCACCAGGGACCCCTCAGCAAACAACTGGGATACCATAACAACCACCTAAAACTGAGACCACAGAAACTGCCTTAGCAAACACCTGAAATAGCATAGCAACCACAAAGAAACATCTTAGTAATCAACTGAAATACCATAGCAACCAAATGTGAAACCTTAGCACCTGGAAGACCTTAGCAACAACCTGGTACATCATAATAGCACTTAAAATATAAAGCACGTCAAATGCTATAGCAACCACCTGGAACAACCTCAGTTACCATAACAACCACCAGGGATACCATAGCAAGCACAAAGTGACATAGGATCAAAGGTACAGAAAACACTTAGCAATAACTTGGTGACTATTTGGAATGCCATAGCAACCATCTACAACCGTAGGTATGTTTAGTCTTTTTAAAAGTGGGCGGAGCCTCGCTGGCCTATTTAAATCAGCCGGCCCTGATAGGAAACAAATGTTAAGCCTTAATTCCACATGCAGAACTTTTTCAGATGCTGTTTCTCGACAGTGAAGAGGAGAGAGAATCCCCCTCTGAGCCGCGGTGACAGTGAGGAGCTGAGTTTGTGTCACACTTCACTGATTCACCTCCACATTTCAGCGCTAACAGAGCTCAGCCCAACTCCCACAATCCCCTGCGTATCTGCAAAAGGACAGCTGTCTCTCGGCTAACACGCGGAAACTCGGCGCGTGACGAGCGGCCGCTCCCCTCAGTGGGGTGGTCTTAACGGAAAATCACATTACACACATCACTTTATGTCCAAACTCTTTGGGACACCCTTTATTTCGGAGAGAATTCTGCTGCTTTAAGGCTCAGCCACTGTGGACTCACACCATCAGCTCGAGTAATCTCTACAGCAGGGGTCACTGATCAGCCCAGACCTGCTGCACCACTAGTGCTAGTCCTGGACTACGTAGTCTACTGACTTGTGGTTTTTCATTGTAGGAGTTTATAGGAGGAGAGGAATTTTATGACGTTCTGGATCTTGGTTTGACAAAGTTTTCTCTAATTCCAGGGGTCAGTTTACAACATACTGATGTTTATGATGACATAAGGCCATCAAATCCTCACAGCAATGTTCAGATACATTTAGTCTAAGCCTCTCCAGAGGAACAGAGGCAGTGACTGCAGTGAAGAGAGGAACACACTCCTGATTAAAGCTCTTTTTTCAGGAGAAAACTTTTGACCAACATTTAGACCGTTTTCGAATGCAAAATTCTCTCGTCTGATTGGTTAATTTGGGGGTATTTGGAAAAGGTGTGTGGGGGGGTTGGGGGGGGGTGCTAAATAAGTTGGTTCTCACCCAACTGTGCTGTAAATGTGTCTCTCACTGAGATGTCAAGTGCAGAAATAGCACCGTGGAGATTTTATTCTCGCGCTATTTGCATTCTGATGAAATCTCCCAAAAACGAAGAAAATAGAAATCACTAGCAAGCTTTTCAGGTCATACACACACACACACACACACACACACACTCCGGGCTCCCAAATAATATCCATGAAAGTGAGATTAGTTTCAAATCATTCCGCACAGCAGTGCCTGGCTATATTAAGATGGAGCATACACACACACACACTCACACACACACACAAAGCCTTGTTTTTCTACAAATGTCTGGACAATACACACATCGCAGCCCAAGTTTGCAGACACCTGCTCGTCCAAGCTTTCGTGTGTCCCTCTGCTCTTCTGGGAATACTCTACTCTACGTGTAGTGGAACATTTCTGTGAGGATTTGGTGGCATTCAGCCACATAAACCTTGGTGAGATCAGGTTCTGATGTCATATGATTAGCTCTGATTCACAAACACCACTCCATCTCATCCCAGAGCTCCATAAACCAATGCTCACGGCTCATACCCTTCCGTGTATACGGAGCTTTGGCTCATGTGCAGCTCCGGAGCATACCATTTGACTTCAGGCTCTTCTATAGTGCTTATGCACACTGTGTAAACACCCTGTGTATGTACAGTCTATGGAAATTCATGTATACGTCCCATGTGTAGGTTTTAATTCCTGTTTACCTTGAAATCTGTGCATTTCTGGTCCTGAAAAGATACAAAAACAAACACAGAGACAGTGTTTCTCTGAAGCCGAATTCGTTCTGAGCCTCACTCCTCTCTCCATTTCCCTACTGCTGAGCTCTGGACGAGATAAAACTGTCTCCAATCTCTCCATCCACACGCTCAGCAGGAGAAAAACACACTACACAATAATCCCCCATCCTTCACAGCCTGAGTCCTCTCTCTCTCTCTCTCTGTGTGGGATGGAATGATGGTGATGGAGGGATGAATAGAAGAAGCTGTCTGGCATCTCCTCAAGGACAACTGTGTTTCTGAAGCTGTGAATGTTGTGAAAATCATCACACTGCGCTTTCTCTCATTAGGACTCTGGCGTCCTCTGTGTCCACCCAGGGACAGACGAGGCTTTCAGGATGTAGCTGTTACAAAGGTGCATTTGTCATGTTTTTATTGGGTGAGGTTTAAAATGAGGGTTAAACTAGAAAGAGAGACGTTTATTTGTAAATCAAAATTTCACCAGTTCTCCTGCTCTTCTGTGATTGTACAGTGACTGAGTGTCGTATTAAAATCACAGTCTCATTGTATTCAACAGAAAAGAACCTAAAAATGAAGCCGTGTGGAGAGTGCAGAGTTTATTGGGCGCTGCGTTGGTTCTGAGCTCCATCAGGAAAAAGCTGCAGAAGACTGATGGGTTTGTTCTGTTCTTGGGGACAATACTGTGTTCAAAAGTCTGTGTGAGTGTGTGAGTGTGTGTGTACCTGTCCTTAGGTGGGAGTGCGTGAGTGTGTGTACCTGTCCTTAGGTGGGAGTGCGTGAGTGTGTGAGTATGTGTACCTGTCCTTAGGTGTGAGTGTGTGAGTGTGTGTACCTGTCGTTAGGTGTGAGTGTGTGAGTGTGTGTGTACCTGTCCTTAGGTGTGAGTGTGTGTACCTGTCCTTAGGTGTGAGTGCGTGAGTGTGTGTACCTGTCCTTAGGTGTGAGTGTGTGTACCTGTCCTTAGGTGTGAGTGTGTGAGTGTGTGTGTACCTGTCCTTAGGTGTGAGTGTGTGAGTGTGTGTGTACCTGTCGTTAGGTGTGAGTGTGTGAGTGTGTGTACCTGTCGTTAGGTGTGAGTGTGTGTACCTGTCGTTAGGTGTGAGTGTGTGAGTGTGTAAGTGTGTACCTGTCCTTAGGTGTGAGTGTGTGGTGTGTGTACCTGTCCTTAGGTGTGAGTGTGTGTACCTGTCCTTAGGTGTGAGTGTGTGAGTGTGTGTGTACCTGTCCTTAGGTGTGAGTGTGTGTACCTGTCCTTAGATGTGAGTGTGTGAGTGTGTGGTGTGTCCGTGCCTTGCGCCCAATTAAACACTTGAATGTTGATGAATGAATGAATGAATGTATGGTGTTTTGATGTGTTTATATCTAAGGGTGATGTGTATAAACTTTGTACTCTGACAATAACAAAGTCTTGTTTGGGAATTTTTTTCTTTCTGGAAAAAGCACAAAAACAATCCCTGTAAAAATATTCCTGTATTAAATATTTACAGTATTTAAATAAATGCACATTTTTGTGCTTTTTTCTGAGGTCACAGGATGCTTTTCTCCATTTACGAGTTATTAATAGTCATTGTTCTCTTCTGAATAATTCATAAATGGAGCCAGAATCCAGAACGTTCTGAAGGAACAGGAACATTACCCCCACCGCCTCTCGGCCCCTATCCAGGTGTTAAACCCACATTCTTCCTTTGTGCTGCTGTGGTGGGCTCTCATGTTTAAGGGTGATTTTATCATGGTCCCACACACACACACACACACACACACACACACACACCAATGTGAGGCAGGTGCAGAAACAATGCCACTGCCACAGAAGCTGAGCTTTCTCAGGTGACCTCACTCCAGGTGTGCTTCAAAAACCACACACACACACAAACACACACTCACACACACACACACACACAAACACACACACACACACACACACACACACATACACACAGAGCAGAAAAGACTGAAGCAGTGTGATGAGTGAAACCTCACGGCCGTAGTTCAGTTCACAGACGTCTCTAACCTCACTCCAAAGTTCACTAGGAGTTGGTTGCAATTTCTCACAGTTCCAGCCAATCCTGATCCTGCACCCCTACCCTCATCTGGAAGTTACATAGTGCAGTTTCCACAGTGCAGAGCCTTGAGTAGCAGAGACAGAGGCTCTATTCTCCCTACCTCAGCTCAGTGGGTCATGACTTTGATTTTAAAACTGTAACTTTAATGTAAAAATACTACATAGTGTTCCTTTAATCGGATTCCTTTAATACTACATA
>NW_027101147.1:7500-27500 GCF_029633855.1 Hoplias malabaricus | reverse complement strand
AAGATACAGAGAGAACACACCACACTCCTCACAGACAGTCACCCAGAGGAAACCCACGCAGACACATGGAGAACACACCACACTCCTCACAGACAGTCACCTGGAGGAAACCCACGCAGACACAGGGAGAACACACACACACACCTCACAGACAGTCACCTGGAGGAAACCCACGCAGACACAGGGAGAACACACACACACACCTCACAGACAGTCACCTGGAGGAAACCCACGCAGACACAGAGAGAACACACCACACTCCTCACAGACAGTCACCCGGAGGAAACCCACGCAGACACAGGGAGAACACACCACACTCCTCACAGACAGTCACCCGGAGGAAACCCACGCAGACACAGAGAGAACACACCACACTCCTCACAGACAGTCACCCGGAGGAAACCCACACAGACACAGGGAGAACACACCAAACTCCTCACAGACAGTCACCCGGAGGAAACCCACACAGACACAGAGAGAACACACCACACTCCTCACAGACAGTCACCCGGAGGAAACCCAAACAGACACAGAGAGAACACACCACACTCCTCACAGACAGTCACCCGGAGGAAACCCACACAGATACAGAGAGAACACACCACACTCCTCACAGACACTAACCTGGGACAGTGAGGAATGTGGAGAATGCAGACGAAACTTTTGCTTTCTTTGGTGAAAAATGGATTTGTTTTATTTCCACAAGTGCTTCATTTACAAGTCACAGTGACTTTTATTATGGCGTAATAAATCACAGAGGCTGGGCACAGATGTAGGTTAAAACTGAATATTTAATGAGTGTGGATCTGCGAGTGTAAAATATTCATCAGTTCTGATGTGGAGGAATCGAAGCTCTCCTTTCATTTCATTTCCACTGGTCCACAGCCTTTAGCTCCATTCTGACAGAGCTCCGTACTTAAACCCACACTGTACCC
This sequence comes from Hoplias malabaricus, assembly GCF_029633855.1. Classification (NCBI taxonomy): domain Eukaryota; kingdom Metazoa; phylum Chordata; class Actinopteri; order Characiformes; family Erythrinidae; genus Hoplias; species Hoplias malabaricus. The sequence continues at coordinate 26,565 of NW_027101147.1, read as the reverse complement.
CACATGACCAACCCGTGTGGATAATAAGCATTAATAAAATTACTCTGACGTGGTGGTGGTGTGTTAGTGTGTGTTGTGCTGGTGTAGAGTGGATCAGACACAGCAGTGCTGCTGGAGTTTTTAAACCCTGTGTCCACTCTCTGTCCACTCTGTGAGACACTCCTCCCTCGTTGGTCCACCTTGTAGATGTAGAGTCAGAGACAGTAGCTCATCTGTTGCTGCACAGTGTGTGTCGCTCGTCCTCTAGTCCTTCATCAGTGACACAGGACGCTGTCGGCTGGATGTTTTTGGTCCGTGGACTGTTCTCAGTGCAGCAGTGACACTGAGGGCTTTAAAAAACTCCTCTGAACGACAAACACAAGGTCAATCAGAGGGTTCTGCTGTGAGTTTGAGGATCAGGGCGAGGTCTTCTCTTCCCATCAACAGCACAAGGACGTGCTGAACTTGGCCTGTGTTTGTAATTAGCCTCGGGGCGGAGGAATGTAAATATCTCCATTGTTAAATAATCACAGTGGATTAATGAAGCCCAGAAACCCTCTGTCACCTTCCTGGTGTCCTTCACCTCGTCCACGGCGTCTAAACTCCTGTGTGGAGACAGTCAAGTCCGATTAAATTAGTCATGTGTTTGGTCACGGAATACTGGGCCTTTCACAGTGGACCTGAGCCCTTTTACGCCAAAGTGGACCCAGTTCGGTTCCTGTTCACAAACCTAATTTGGCACTGCACCGAACTCCTGTTTTTACAGCAGTTTAAACCATGGTCGACTGTCTCAGGAACAGGTTTGTATTTGTTTTCAAGACGCCCATAAAAAGCAAGCCTTAATGTTTCTGCTGCTCCGAGTTAGAGCTGCGACGTTGACAAGCAGTAAACACTAATGTTTACTAATCACCATTAAATTAGACATTAATATTTAATCACTGCCTCAGACCATGTTCACTTGTAAATCAATGCAAGAGACTACTTTCCAGAAGGTGCTTTGCCCTAAAGCTCATTTTCAAACTCCTTCGGAACACGTTTATCCTCAGAGTTGAAGAGCACCCAACGTTCACGGCGGAGGAGTGAGGTGAAAGGGAGGGCATTAATCAGGAGTGTGTTCCTCCTGTTCGCTCTGAAGTTACTGTCTCTACGACTCTGGGAAGGGTTGTTTACAAGATGCTGGAACATTTCTGTGTAGATTTAATGGTATTGCGGCATAAAAATCAGTCGTGAGGAGTGTGGTGTGTTCTCCCTGTGTCTGCGTGGGTTTCCTCCGGGTGACTGTCTGTGAGGAGTGTGGTGTGTTCTCTCTGTGTCTGCGTGGGTTTCCTCCGGGTGACTGTCTGTGAGGAGTGTGGTGTGTTCTCTCTGTGTCTGCGTGGGTTTCCTCTGGGTGACTGTCCGTGAGGAGTGTGGTGTGTTCTCCCTGTGTCTGCGTGGGTTTCCTCCGGGTGACTGTCTGTGTGGAGTGTGGTGTGTTCTCTCTGTGTCTGCGTGGGTTTCCTCCGGGTGACTGTCTGTGTGGAGTGTGGTGTGTTCTCTCTGTGTCTGCGTGGGTTTCCTCCGGGTGACTGTCTGTGAGGAGTGTGGTGTGTTCTCCCTGTGTCTGCGTGGGTTTCCTCCAGGTGACTGTCTGTGAGGTGTGTGGTGTGTTCTCCCTGTGTCTGCGTGGGTTTCCTCCGGGTGACTGTCTGTGAGGAGTGTGGTGTGTTCTCCCTGTGTCTGCGTGGGTGTCCTCCGAATGCTCCGGTTTCTTCCCACAGTCCAAAAACACACGTTGGTAGGTGGATTGGAGACTCAAAATTGTAGGTGTGAGTGAATGTGTGAGTGTGTGTTGCCCTGCGAATGACTGGCGCCCCCTCCAGGGTGTGTTGCCGCCTTGCGCCCAGTGATTTCAGGTAGGTTCCGGACCCACCACCGCCCTGAACTGGATAAGGGTTACAGACAATTAATGAATGAATGAATATTTGTTGCACCTTTTTCTCTTTGCTCCTGAACTCATCTGCCTTTGCACTGTGCTACTACTTTCACTTCTTGTAGATTGGTGTTGACAATAAAGCTGAATTTATCTATCTATGACTAGCTCTGGATCAAACACACCCTAAGGACAGAGCCCCACTGTTCCAGGGCCCAGTGTTCAGGATGTTTTTTTAAATCCTATATTAATTAAAAGTACATAAGTAAAATACGCAGCTCATCACAGGAGAAGCCCTCAAACAACTGGATCCAGTGCTGAGCCCAGAAACATATCTGAGCTGGTACATGGAGATCTGAGTGTGAGTGTTATAGTCGGTCAGGGACGAGGAAGAGAACGTAAGTGTGAATAATCAATGTTATTAAACACAAGCAGGACACAGACAAAATAAACCAAAATGAACATCACAAAACTGGACAGAAACAAAACATAAACCAAACACAAACTGATGCCAGAGAGAGAGACAAACACAATCTCATTCACAAACAAGACCAGGCTGAGACTGTGGGGGGTATATACACACACAGGACCAGAGACGAGGAACACCTGGGAAACACGGCGAGAGACACAAAGAGACACAGGAGGGAACAATCATGGCAAGGTGGAGCGAAGGCGGAGACAAGGGAGGAGACAAGGACAAAACAAACTTCTCTCTCTCTCTCTCTCTCTCTCTCTCTCTCTCTCTCTCTTTTCCCAATATTACTAATTATAAAGACCAGTTAAAGCATGGTGTACCCTCTCTACACTCATGAGTTCCTGCAGTGAATATTATTAGCTCCAAAAATTAGCAAACAATGGACAGTGAGTGGACACAGTGTTTAAAAACTCCAGCAGCACTGCTGTGTCTGATCCACTCTACATCAGCACAACACACACTAACACACCACCACCACGTCAGTGTCACTGCAGCGCTGAGAATGAAAGGGAGCAAACAAAGTTTGCAGAGCAACAGATGGATTATAATGCGCACAGTCAGTGGAGTATGATCACCAAAAGCCTAACCCAAACCATAGCGTGTGTATATTACAGAGACCCAGAGTGGACCCTGTCACCTGGATGGTTTTTGGGGCTGTTTCACTCCGGAGGAGAATCTTCTCTTTACTGCAGTGTTTACATTCTAGAGGTGTTTAATTCCTTCTTCGTGGTTTGTGGATTTTAGGTTGGCATTCAGCTCTGTTATCTGTGCGCTGCTGATAAGATGATAATCTCCATCACTCATGCAGGTAACATTCTCCAATTTCCTCACAAACAAACAACAGCAAACAAACAGCAAACAAACAGCAAGGACGGCTGAGCACCTTTAACACTCTCTCACCCACCAACCCCACCCCAGCCTTCTCTCTCTCTCTCTCTCTCTCTCTCTCTCTCTCTCTCTCTCTCTCTCTCTCTCTCTCTTTTCCAATTCTACTAACTATAAACACCAGTTAAAGCATGGTGTACCCTCTCTACATGCGTGAGTTCCTCTTAACGTGCAGTGAATATTATTAGCTCCAAAAAGTAGCAAACAATGTTTATTAAACATTAAACACCACTATAACCAACATTACCCCCATTAAACATCACTACAACCAGCAATAACACCATTAAACATCACTATAACCAACACTACTGCTGTTAAACGCCACTACAACCAACACTATCACCATTAAACATCACTGCAACCAACACTATCACCATTAAACACCACTATAACCAACATTACCCCCATTAAACATCACTACAACCAGCAATAACACCATTAAACACCACTATAACCAACACTACTGCTGTTAAACGCCACTACAACCAACACTACCACCATTAAACATCACTGCAACCAACACTATCACCATTAAACACCACTATAACCAACATTACCCCCATTAAACATCACTACAACCAGCAATAACACAATTAAACACCACTATAACCAACACTACTGCTGTTAAACGCCACTACAACCAACACTAACACCATTAAACACCACTACAACCAACATTTCCACCATTAAACACAACTACAACCAACACTAGCATTACCACCATTAAACACCACTACACCAGCATTACCACCATTAAACACCACTACAACTAACACTACCACCATTAAACACCACTATAACCAACAATACCACCATTAAACACAACTACAACCAACACTACCACAATTAAACACAACTACAACAAACACTACCCTCATTAATCACAACTACAACCAACACTACCACCATAAACACCACTACAACTAACACTACCACCATTAAACACAACTACAACCAACACTACCACCATTAAACACAACTACAACCAGCATTACCACTATTAAACACCACTACAACTAACACTACCACCATTAAACACCACTACAACCAACACTACCACCATTAAACAAAACTACAACCAACACTACCACCATTAAACACAACTACAACAAACACTACCCCCATTAATCACAACTACAACCAACACTACCACCATAAACACCAATACAACTAACACTACCACCATTAAACACCACTACAACCAACACTACCACCATTAAACACCACTACAACCAACACTACCACCATTAAACACAACTACAACCAACACTATCACCATTAAACACCACTATAACCAACATTACTTCCATTAAACATCACTACAACCAACACTAACACCATTAAACACCACTATAACCAACACTACTGCTGTTAAACACCACTACAACCAACACTATCACCATTAAACACCACTACAACCAACATTACCACCATTAAACACAACTACAACCAACACTACTGCAATTAAACACCACTACAACAAACACTACAACCATTAAACACCACTACAACCAACACTACCATCATTAAACATCACTACAACCAACACTACCACTATTAAATACCACTACAACTAACACTGCCACCATTAAACATCAATACAACCAACCCTACCACCATTAAACACCACTACAACAAACACTACCACCATTAAACACCACTACAACCAACACTACCATCATTAAACACCACTATAACCAACACTACCACCATTAAACACCACTACAACAAACACTACCACCATTAAACACCACTACAACAAACACTACCACCATTAAACACCACTACAACCAACACTACAACCATTAAACACCACTACAACTAACACTGCCACCATTTAACACCACTACAACCATTATACAACACTACAACTAACACTGCCACCATTTAACACCACTACAACCAACACTACCACTATTTAACACCACTACAACCAACACTACCACCATTAAACACCACTACAACTAACTCTGCCACCATTTAACACCACTACAATGAACACTACCACTATTAAACACCACTACAACCAACACTACCACCATTAAACCACCCCAAACATTACCCCTGTTAAACACCACTAAATCTAACCCTACCTTCATTAAACATCACATCAAACAACACAGTGAATAACTCTGAGCTTTTCTGATTGTTCCATGAAGGCGAATGTGTGAGTGCTCAGTCGTGAGGGCAGTGATCCTGACCTGACCCTGTTTTTCTGGGAGTAAGGCAGATTTGTCTGTGAATGGTGGACTCAGAGGAGTAATGATACACTACACGTCTAATGAGAGCAGAGCTGTCATTCTTTTGCCGCAGGCCAACCTCAAATATGCTTTATTACCTTGGCAACCAGGCTCCAGTATGAACACAGTGTAAGAGCACACACTCACATAACTATACATAGCCTCTGCGTGTTCAGCATGAGTGACGTTTAACCTTTGGAATTCACACCATCCAGAAAAGAGATAAACCCAGCCTGGTCCAGACACTCGGACTCAATAATGACGAGACACAACGTGTTCAGGTGGACATTAACTGTCTCATGATATGTGTTTTTGAAATGTACTGTAATAATTATATGCTATACTTTATAATTATACTATTCATTGTCTGTGACCCTTATCCAGTTCAGGGCGGCGGTGGGTCCGGAGCCTAATCGGAATCACTGGGTGACAGGAACACACCCTGGAGGGGGCGCAAGTCCTTCACAGGGCGACACACAATCACACATCCACTCACACACTCACACCTACGGACACTTTTGAGTCTCCAATCCACCTACCAACGTGTGTTTTTGGACTGTGGGAGGAAACTGGAGCACCCAGAGGAAACCCACGCAGACACAGAGAGAACACACCACACTCCTCACAGACAGTCACCCGGAGGAAACCCACACAGACACAGGGAGAACACACCACACTCCTCACAGACAGTCACCCGGAGGAAACGCACACAGACACAGGGAGAACACACCACACTCCTCACAGACAGTCACCCGGAGGAAACCCACGCAGACACAGAGAGAACACACCACACTCCTCACAGACAGTCACCCGGAGGAAACCCACACAGACACAGAGAGAACACACCACACTCCTCACAGACAGTCACCCGGAGGAAACCCACGCAGACACAAAGAGAACACACCACACTTCTCACAGACAGTCACCCGGAGGAAACCCACGCAGACACAGAGAGAACACACCACACTCCTCACAGACAGTCACCCGGAGGAAACCCACAACTTCCAGGTCCCTGCAGCTGTGACAGAGACGCCACCGTGCCTCCCCTGTGTGTAACAGTCATATGTTATTTTTGCCACTCTTCTAACACAACTGAAGTATATTTCTTTGAGCTGTCTGTAAAAACGTGTGCTCCACCTCCATGTGTCACTATGGCTACCCCACAACCCCGCACTTACTCTCCACCCACCAACATGCATTTTTCAGCACTCAGAGAGGGCGGGGGTCATACATTTACTGCGATGGTGAGTTCATGCACAGCGTTAATTCTTTAGTTGTTATTCAACGTTGTCTTTCACCGAAAGCTGAGTCATAGTGTTCTCTCTCTCATTTTCTCTGTGTCACACTCTCTCTTCCCCTTCTTCCCTCTAACTCTCTTTCTCTCCCCCTCTCTCTCTTTCATTCCCATGTTTCACTTTGTCATTCTTTGTTCACTTGATCAACATAATGAGGACGTTGGAAAGGGATTACTCAGCTGAGAGAAGGAGAGAGAGAGAGAGAGAAAGCTGGCAGTTGGCAGGCGAACTCATGAATATTCATGTTTGCATATGGCTCTGATCAGCTGGTCCTGCTTCTGCTCAGCTCTTATTTATGTGAAGGCACTAATTGGGATGCCTGATTTAACAGGAGGCGGCTGTCATTGTCAAAAGCACCTTCAGTGAAACTACAGCCGTCTGAACTGCAAAACAGCATCTTTAAAGTAGTCTTAATCCAGTCAATATCTCCAGTATTTCTCTTTCTAAAACTGTGGTAGAAATATGAGAAGGTTATTCACCTGTGGAGAGTTCTACATGTTTAAAGTGGTTTTATCTGGGGACCTTGTCTTATTCTATTGAGAGATATTTTGTTTGTACAGTGTGTTCCCCCTGTGTAAACAGCCCTGTTCCTTTAAATGATAATGAGCCGCTCGCTGTTCACCCCGACCCCGAGCGCACAGCAGTGAGGAGCGAGGAGCAGAAGCTCTGGTTTTTAGCCGTTTTCACTCTGTTCTCTTTCTTCTCCGTTTTTACTCAGTGCTCTTATTTCTCCGCGCTCGTTGTGTCTGTTTTGCTGTGTTTAACGTCGTCTTTGTCTCTCACATAAACATGGGTCCAGCGCTGTGATTGGACAGACTCGGACCAGGGGGCGGGGCCATTCTAAAGTCTCTGCACTTGACATCAGAAGCGGAGCAGAATCCGAACGTTTTATCCCGTCTTTTCTGACTGGATCCACATATTGATGTGAACATGGAGTTTCTTCAGCATATGTCCCCTTTAGTTGGTCTTGAGTTTGAGATAAAGCAAAGAAAACTATAACTAACTCTTGCCTGACATGAGGTGTAAGAATACATGTCCTGTTCGTGTTGGAATCATCCCCTGACAGAACCAGGACTAAATCGATGTGTGGGAAAAGGACGAGGAATAACCACTTCTTTCTTATTTAACCACATCAGAGAGGCTAATGTCCGCTGAGTCATCGCGGGGTTAAAAGCCTGCGGATGCTCTTCAAATAAAAGATGTGTGGCTTTGCCTTTAATCAGACGCTGGTCAGAACCATCCCCTTTGATCCAAACATTTTTCCTCTTGTGTTTCGCAGCGGATGCTTCTGGAAAGTGGTCAGGGTCAGGGCTAAAGGGGAATTCATTATTATTATTATTTTTTTTTTTGCATGATTAAACACTGAAGATGTAAACACACTCACTCAGAGAGGGTTGTATTCTTTAAAATGATTGGAGTCAGAACAGTGGGCAGTGGTGTGAATGGAACCAGACGTCCTCCTCTAAAAGCTGAGTATAGAAAGTTGAGAATCGTTATCTGCATTAAACTCCATTCATAGTAACTAAATATTATTCTTTGGTTTCTTCTAGTCTCCTCAGCTCTCCTCAAGTCTCCTCAAGTCTCCTCTGGATTTCTTTGGTCTCCTCAGGTCTTTTTAGGTCTTTGTTGGTCTCTGCTCTTTTCCTGTGATCTCCTTCTGTCTCAAATCCTCAGGTCTCTTCTACTCAGTTCTTTTAAGGTCTTCTCTGGTCTCCTCAGGTCCACTGTGAACTTCTCTTTTAGTCTTATGTGATCTCCATTTGTCTCCTCAGGTCTCCTCTGGTCATCTTTGGCCTCCACAATCCTCCTTTGGTCTGTTCAGGTCTTCTCTGGCCTCCTCAGATCTCTAATGTTCACCTCTGTTCTTCTGTGGTCTCCTTCTTTCTCCTCTGGTCTAAGCTGGTTTTCTGTGGTCTCACACATCTAAGCAGATCAGTTCTCCTCAGGTATCTTCTGGTCTTCTATGGTCTCCTCAATCTTCCTCAGATGTTCTCTTCTGTTCTCAGATTTTTACTGTACTCCTGTGGTCTCCTCACATCTCCTCAGCTCTTTTCAGGTCTCCTCAGGTATTTTCTGGTCTATTAAGATCTCCTCAATCCTCTTTAGGTCTTTGTTGGTCTCTGCTCTTCTCCTGTGGTCTCATTCTGTCTCAAATCCTCAGGTCTCCTCTAGTCACCACTTGTCTTCTATGGTCTCCTCTGATCTTCTCAGTTCTTTTAAGGTCTTCTCTGGTCTCCTCAGGTCCACTGTGAACTTCTCATTTAGTCTTATGTGATCTCCATTTGTCTCCTCAGGTCTCCTCTGGTCATGTTTGGCCTCCTCAGGTATTTTCTGGTCTATTAAGATCTCCTCAATCCTCCTTAGGTCTTTTTAGGTCACCACTGGTCTTCTGGGGTCTCCTCTGGTCTTCTCAGTTCTTTTTTGGTCTTCTCTGGTTGCCTCAGGTCCACTGTGAACTTCTCATTTAGTCTTATGTGATCTCTATTTGTCTCCTCAGGTCTCCTCTAGTCATCTTTGGCCTCCTCAGGTATTTTCTGGTTTCCTACGGTCTCCTCAGTCTTCCTCAGATGTTCTCTTCTGTTCTCAGATTTCTACTGTACTCCTGTGGTCTCCTCACATCTCCTCAGCTCTTTTCAGGTCTCCTCAGGTATTTTCTGGTCTCCTCATGTCTCCTCAGCTCTTCAGGTGTTTTTAGTTTTGAGAAGAGTTTAATGCGACCTCCTCATACGTGTGGTTTTGTGAGTTTGTTAACAGTTAAAGGCAGAAGAACTGCTCATGGTACACCTTCCTATAAGAACAGCACATTTAGGACGTCCCTGTTTCACAGTGAATGGCACCTTTACAACGTTGCACTTCCGAGGGTCCAGTGACGAATGAATGGCGTTCCTCACACTGAGCAAAGCAGAGTATTTTTAACAGCGAGACGTGCGGTGTGTTTATCCTCTGTGTTTCGCACCATGTTCTGGACCAGTCCCAGAGCGGCTGCAGCCCTGTTCCTGCGGCTCTTCTCTGGAGCTGTAAAACAGAATCGTGAATTCCACTCAACCCTGCAATAACCGTTAAAGGTACACCATATCTCCCCCATCATCGTCATCATCCTCCCTGCTCTGAGAGCCCAGACTCCCCGGGACAGCCAAACACACACCATCTGGAGTCCATTCAAACCACTAAACATTTCAGCGTGAAGTGTGACTCGAGGAGAGTTCAGGATTCAAACCAGAACCTCGGAGAAACAGAGCACGAAGAAAACAAAGCTGAGCTTTCACCAGACTTCAGGATCAACTTTCCATCCCACTGAGTCCGGGTAACTGTGAGGAATATTCATCCATCCACCCACCATTCATTCATTCATTCATTCATTCATTCCCTTATTATCTGTAAGCACTACATCCTGATCGGGGTCATAGTGGGTCCAGAATCGACCCTGAATTATTGGATACACTTCATACAGAGCAACAAACACTCACACCTGTGGACACTTTCACACACTGAACCACTCACTCACTCACACCTGTGAACTGTTTCACACAGTCACTCCACCCAAGATAGTGTGTATTTGGACTGTGGGAGGAATGCGGAGCCCCCAGAGGAAACCCATACAGACACAGAGAGAACACACCAAACTCCTCACAGACAGTGACACAAGGAGAGGAGCCCACCCAGGACCTGAGACCCTGAGAGCTGGGGCCCCCTCCAGGGTGTGCTCCCGCCTTGCGCCCAATGATTCCGGGTAGACTCCGGACCCACCACGACCCTGAACTGGATAATGGTTACAGACAGTGAATGAATGAATGTATTCTCACAGGAATCTCCTAATGAGAAATATGAAATAAATCCACGGTGACTTCAGGAGAGAGAGAGAGAGAGAGAGAGAGAGAGAGAGAGAGAGAGAGAAACTATTGACTATTTTTATTTTACGGAGGTTCCAGAGCTCCCGTCTGGTTTAGAGTATCTTCCCATGGTGGAACAGGAACATTTCGGCTCGGGCCCTGACAGAGCCTGGGGCCATTGTGTTAGCTTAGCGCCTGCCACACCGAGGCTAATTAGCTGCTGTCCATTAGGAGCAGCGCTCTGTCCGTCTCGCAGCTGAGGAGACAGAGAAAAGAGAAAAGTGATGGAGGGAAGTGAGAAGTGATGGAGGAAAGTGAAGGAGAGCGGGTCTCTCTTGCTGCAGGGCACTGTTTAATTGGCGTCTCTCACAGTTGTTTCCTTTATGAGAAACAGAAAGGTATGAGGGTAAAGAGCGAACGAGCGAGCGAGCAAGAGAGACACAGAAAGAGAGAGAGAGAGAGACAGAGAGAGAGAGAGACAGAGAGAGACAGAGAGAGAGAGAGAGAGAGAGAGAGAGAGAGAGAGAGAGAGAGGGAAAATGTCTTGGGAAATGTTTATAAAAATCATCTCATTATTTCCGCGGCTGATAACTGCTGCCTGCTGAAGGAAACAGACAGAAACAGGACGTCATTTACGGAGGAAATAGAAAATATAAACTTAGAAACAATCCCACCTCTCCAGCCGCCTCCAAAAACAGGCTAATTGTAGCGACTGACAGGAGCATGCTAGCGTGTCGCTAGTTTTGTTTTGGTGAATCCAGGGCAGGCAGTTTGCTGAACTGTAACAGAATCTGAACAGTGTCTGTCTCTCATTGTTTTATGGTGAAATTTCTCTCTTTTCCAAAAAAAGAGCCAAGCCCATTTCGGCGAAACATGAAGCTCTTAGGCCCCATCCACACGTATCTTTCTCTGTTTAAAAAGAGAGGCTCTTGTCCATGTTGTCCACGCCACACAGTGTGTCTGTCTCAGCCCCTCACTCCTGCTACAGTGAACTACATCAGTCATAAACTACAGTGTAACACTCTGGATCAGACACAGCAGTGCTGCTGGAGTTTTTAAACCCTGTGTCCACTCTCTGTCCACTCTGTGAGACACTCCTCCCTCGTTGGTCCACCTTGTAGATGTAGAGTCAGAGACAGTAGCTCATCTGTCGCTGCACAGTGTGTGTCGCTCGTCCTCTAGTCCCATAAGTGACACAGGACGCTGTCGGCTGGATGTTTTTGGTCGGTGGACTGTTCTCAGTCCAGACACTGAGGGGTTTAAAAACTCCAGCAGCACTGCTGTGTCTGATCCACTCTACACCAGCACAACACACACTAACACACCACCACCACGTCAGTGTCACTGCAGCGCTGAGAATGACCCACCACCACATCACACCTGCTTTGTGGGAGTCCTGAGCGTTAAAAAAAATAAAGTATGCAGAGCAGCCGTGGACTAAAGTGTGTAATTTGGTGCCATTTGTTTCCAAGGAAACTTTGTAGTTCGCTGTAAAATGTTGAAAGCTATTTTCTGGTCACACTTCTGTGGCTCTGTAAAAGCTGAGACCTCCTTCATTAGCGTTAATTAATCGCGGGCGTCTGTGGAGATGCTTAAAATCCGAGTTTCTCTGGAAGCGTGAGATAAAAAGGAGAAAGTGCCAGAGTTAAACTAAACGAGGCCAATTAGAACTCGCGCTGTAAGAGATCTACACACACTTCACACTGGTTCCTCGTGGCTTTAGAGTTGAACACATCCTCAGATTTAATCATTAAACACTTTACAGCCGTATGTTTTTGGACACCTGCTCACTGCGGGACACCCAGCGCTGCACAGCGTGTGATCTTCATACAAAACACTTCTGTAAAAATGTACACTTCAGTGGTGCTGAAACAGTCATGTATTTATATTTAAGTCACCGATTTTCTACTAAATCACTATTAATATGTAATTAAAATTATATAAAGTTACGCTTGGTGTCTCAGTCACAGCTCCTGGAGGTTGTGGGTTCGAGTCCCGCTTCGGGAGACTGTCTGTGAGGAGTGTGGTGTGTTCTTCCTGTGTCTGCGTGGGTTTCCTCTGGGTGACTGTCTGTGAGGAGTGTGGTGTGTTCTCTCTGTGTCTGCGTGGGTTTCCTCCGGGTGACTGTCTGTGAGGAGTGTGGTGTGTTCTCTCTGTGTCTGCGTGGGTTTCCTCCGGGTGACTGTCTGTGAGGAATGTGGTGTGTTCTCTCTGTGTCTGCGTGGATTTCCTCCGGGTGACTGTCTGTGAGGAGTGTTGTGTGTTCTCTCTGTGTCTGCATGGGTTTCCTCCGGGTGACTGTCTGTGAGGAGTGTGGTGTGTTCTCCCTGTGTCTGCGTGGATTTCCTCCGGGTGACTGTCTGTGAGGAGTGTGGTGTGTTCTCTCTGTGTCTGCATGGGTTTCCTCCGGGTGACTGTCTGTGAGGAGTGTGGTGTGTTCTCCCTGTGTCTGCGTGGGTTTCCTCCGGGTGACTGTCTGTGAGGAGTGTGGTGTGTTCTCTCTGTGTCTGCGTGGGTTTCCTCCGGGTGACTGTCTGTGAGGAGTGTGGCGTGTTCTCTCTGTGTCTGCGTGGGTTTCCTCCTGGTAACTGTCTGTGAGGAGTGTGGTGTGTTCTCTCTGTGTCTGCGTGGGTTTCCTCCGGGTGACTGTCTGTGAGGAATGTGGTGTGTTCTCTCTGTGTCTGCGTGGATTTCCTCCGGGTGACTGTCTGTGAGGAGTGTTGTGTGTTCTCTCTGTGTCTGCATGGGTTTCCTCCGGGTGACTGTCTGTGAGGAGTGTGGTGTGTTCTCCCTGTGTCTGCGTGGATTTCCTCCGGGTGACTGTCTGTGTGGAGTGTGGTGTGTTCTCTCTGTGTCTGCATGGGTTTCCTCCGGGTGACTGTCTGTGAGGAGTGTGGTGTGTTCTCCCTGTGTCTGCGTGGATTTCCTCCGGGTGACTGTCTGTGTGGAGTGTGGTGTGTTCTCTCTGTGTCTGCATGGGTTTCCTCCGGGTGACTGTCTGTGAGGAGTGTGGTGTGTTCTCCCTGTGTCTGCGTGGGTTTCCTCCGGGTGACTGTCTGTGAGGAGTGTGGTGTGTTCTCTCTGTGTCTGCGTGGGTTTCCTCCAGGTGCTTGGGTTTCCTATTTAAATTGTATTAGAAAAATGGCAAAAATAATATATGACTAATGTACTTTCATTGTAAATTAATATAGTTTAAATTTAATTTTACTCGTCATTTATCGCAAATTAGTGGTTCCATAAGTTAACTTATTTACATCAGCACCAATTAAATATACTTTATGTTTTTCACATGAGAAACCTACAAAGAATTAAACAGGATGCTCTGGAGCAGCTGCAAATGAGCTCAATCTTTTCAAACCCAATGCAAAGTGTGGGCTGCATGGGAATTAAAGCCCCTTAGATTAAAGCATTAGATTCTCTCCCGAATACAATCAAATCCTCACAGAAACGTTAAGACACCTGATGTAAAGGCTTCCAAAAAAAATGAGAATGTTTCTGCAGCAAAACAGAGTAGACTGGTTTTTATCTTGATTGTTATAAGAAGCACTGTAAACACATAGGACACACACACACACACACACACACACACAAATATATAAATAACTACACCACATTAAATGTATGAGAGTGTTATTTAGTGATGTTATGGAAAGTTTTTTTCTGGAATGCATGTCAGGAATACAGAAACATAACCCTGTCCTTGACACCTCTCTTGTGATTTAAAATGTGTGTGTGTGTGTGTGTGTGTGTGTGTGTGTGTGTGTGTTTCCCATGGGCTGTTATTGGAGAGGGGGTTGAATAATTATCTTGAGTTTACAGTGTGAGCTTTCACAAGAGTCAACTCCAGACAGGTGATTATTTTCCTGCTGTAATAAGGCTTTCCCAAGACATTTCTTTTTTAACATATATACATGTGTGTGTGTGTGTGTGTGTGTGTGTGTGTGTGTGTGTGCAGGGGTTTCACTGCTGGCTCTAATTATTCCTCTGTGCTCCTCTCCGTCCACTGACGCTGGTTTTTCTCGTGGAAACACAGCGGAAGCTGAGATCTTTAATTACCTGCTTGACCTTGCCGTCTGCTCCCTTTACCCAAAAATACCCACAAATCCCTGACAGGGTCAAGCGCCCAGGGCTGAAATAAATTAAACATCAAAAATGCAAATTAGAAAGACAGAATTAACCCTTTCTGGCGCAGAGATCATGTCGTGTCCCTCTGCTGTTTGGTGCTTTGTTAATAAACATACACTGAGGAGTCCCGCCTTATAATAAGACCACGCTTACCAAGTTAAATAAGTAATAAATGTTATTAATTAGGTTGTAAACACATTAATATTCATTAATAATCATTTAGAACACACAGATAGAAAAGGTAACAGTGAGATGTTTGTGAAATAGTGAACCCACATCCACATCCACATCTCGCTTTGTTTTCTCCATCAGTCGACATTAAACCTGTCGATTAAACAGCCCCTGTTCAGAACGCCCGCTTTCAGCACCTGTTCCTTTAAATGATAACGAGCCGCTCGCTGTTCACCCCAACCCCGAGCGCACAGCAGTGAGGAGCGAGGAGCAGAAGCTCTGGTTTTTAGCCGTTTTCGCTCTACTCTTTTACTCAGTACTTTTACTCAGTTACTACTAGCACTTTTACTCAGTGCTCTTATTTCTCCGCGCTCGTTGTGTCTGTTTTGCTGAGTTTAACCTCGTCTTTGTGCTCTCACATAAACACGGGTCCAGCGCTGTGATTGGACAGACTCAGACGATGGGGCGGGGCCATTCTAAAGTCTCTGCACTTGACTTGTTTCTCATTGGAATTAATTTTTTTAAGAACTCACCTCTACATTTGCTGAGCAAAGTGTGTTTTCCATATTTTTGACCTGAATGGTCTCTGATTAATCATTCCTGGATGTTAACTCTGTGTGTGTGTGTGTGTGTGTGTGTGTGTGTGATATTTCTTTATTTGCATTGCTGGTAAAGACTGATTCACCAGGATTTGTTTCAGAATCAGGAGTGGGTTAAGGTGGTTTATGAAGCATTATGATCTGATTGTTATATAACCGCAGCTGTTCGTCATCGCCGCAGACTGATGGGTGGATCATCTGATCTCTCTTTAAAGACAGATCAGGTTAAAACGCTTTCCCGTCAGTGCTGGAATAATGACAGCATCTCAGGTGGCTCTGTGTTGGTTTATTATGTGGATAATGGGCGCGGCAGCTCTTCATACGCCGTGAAAGTGAGATTGGGACAGATTCGGACCTGCTCTTCTAACCATAAGGGCTTTCTTCACCTGTGCAGGAGCTTAAGTAGAGTTTAGAAGACTTAGAGAGGCTTAGAAAGACCTGCTTCACAGACACTGGGATTATTTTAAAACTGAATTAATGTGCAAAAAGATTAGAGACTGACCGTCTGAACACACCATAATAAATCTAATTAATATCAGTCAGACTGGGTGAGTGTGTAAGTGTGTGAATGACTGTGTGAGTGTGTGAGTGACTGTGTGAGTGTGTGAGTGACTGTGTGAGAGTGTGAGTGACTGGGTGAATGTGTGAGCGACTGAGTGAGTGTGTGAGTGGCTGGGTGAGTGTGTGATATTTTTGACGGGGTTGAGTGATTGGGTGAGTGGGTGAGTGAGTGGGTGAGTGTGTGAGTGACTGGGTGAGTGTGTGAGTGACTGGGTGAGAGTGTGTGAGTGACTGGGTGAGAGTGTAAAAGACTTGGTGAGTGTGTGTGTGACTGGGTATATGTATAAGTGACTGAGCGAGTGTGTGAGTGACTGGGTGAATGTATAAATGACTGAGCGAGTGTGTAAGTGACTGGGTGAATGTATAAGTGACTGAGTGAGTGACTGGGTGAATGTATAAGTGACTGAGTGAGTGTGTGAGTGACTGGGTGAATGTATAAGTGACTGAGTGAGTGTGTGAGTGACTGGGTGAATGTGTGAGCGACTGAGTGAGTGTGTGAGTGGCTGGGTGAGTGTGTGATATTTTTGAACGGGGTTGAGTGATTGGGTGAGTGTGTGAGTGGGTGAGTGAGTGGGTGAGTGTGTGAGTGACTGGGTGAGTGTGTGAGTGACTGGGTGAGAGTGTGTGAGTGACTGGGTGAGAGTGTAAAAGACTTGGTGAGTGTGTGTGTGACTGAGTGAATGTATAAGTGACTGAGCGAGTGTGTGAGTGACTGGGTGAATGTATAAGTGACTGAGCAAGTGTGTAAGTGACTGGGTGAATGTATAAGTGACTGAGTGAGTGTGTGAGTGACTGGGTGAATGTATAAGTGACTGAGTGAGTGTGTGAGTGACTGGGTGAATGTATAAGTGACTGAGTGAGTGTGTGAGTGACTGGATGAATGTGTGAGTGACTGGGTGTGTGTGTGAGTGGCTGGGTGAGTGTGTAAAAGACTGGGTAAGTGTGTGTGTGACTGGGTGAACGTATAAGTGACTGAGTGAGTGTGTAAGTGACTGGGTGAGTGTGTGAGTGACTGGGTGAATGTGTGAGTAACTAGGTGTGTGTGTGAGTGACTGGGTGAGTGTGTGATACTTTCGATGGGGTGAATGTGTGTGTGACTGGGTGAATGTTTTAAACTGTCCACAGATGAGAGTGTGTGTGTGTGACTGGGTGAATGTTGTAAAGTGTGTGTGAGTGACTGAGTGACTGTGTGATTTTCTAGTTAAGGTTCGACTGTGTGATTTTCTAGTTAAGGTTCCTCTCAGTGGCTCTGTCTCTTGTTCTGAGTCTTGTTTCTCGTCGTGTTTTTACAGAGTCCTTGGTTTCTCTCAGTATTTTTTTTTACACGATTGTTCAGTCTGAGCCTTGGTTCCGCTTTAATTCTGCTGTAGGTCTGAACTGATCTGGAGTCAGTGCTGCTGATGGCCAGAGATCTGTGCTGAAGATGACATCACTGCACTGATCTCCGCCTGATCTCGGTCCGATCTCTGGCAGCTCCCTCCTTCTGTACCGTGTCATTAGAGTTATGTTTAGCCCCAGAACATGCCATTACAGTCAGGCGGAGCTCGGAAACACGGGAACAGCAGCTCGGGGCAGGCTGCCATCAACTTTCAGTTTTTGCAAGATCTGAGCGAGGAGATTCGGATGAAGGCCAAAAGACTGTTCTACATCCAGAGTGATCTCTTACTCTGTGAAAGCGCCTTAAATCATTTCACTGTATTTTATATTTCTCATTAGGAGATTAAGAGTACGAGTATTTAATCATCCTTCAGACAGTTTCAAGATGTTTTACACTCATTTCAAGAGATTTGCAGATGACTGTGGCTCATTTTAAGCATCATTTGTTGAGTCTGAATTGATCAAATCTCTTAAAACCTAGTAAAAATATCCAGAAACAAGAGAATATCGTACTGAGATAATCCCAAATGTTACACAGAGTGTCTAGACACCAGCAGCAGCAAGGTGGCGCTGCAGGGGGTGGCGCTGGTGTTCTCAGGGTCCTGGAGGTTGTTGGATCCTCTCCTTGTCTCCTGTTCATTCCTGTTGTCAACAGGGGGCGCTAAATCCAACAAACACACCGCTAACAGTGGCCAAGGGTGTAACAAGCTCAGCATCTTCCATTATGAAATTTCCATTCTACCTTAAATGATACTGTTAGGTCCTGGCACCCCCATGTTTAAGGTGGAATGGTGAATTCAAGTCGAAGCTGACGAATAAGACCTCGACGTCGGCTTCACTGTGGTTAGAGATCACAGATGAATGAATTAGAGTCGTTTTCTTGTCAAAGTCTGGACAGTGCAAACTTCCCTGAGACCTACGCTAGCGACATTAGCAACATGCCTCATGCTAATGTGAGCTGGGGGTCCGAGAGGGTCCAGTGGGGAGCGGAAAATCAGCCGCAGTGTGTTTTCTGTGCAGCTCAAAGCATCAGCAAAATCCTCCATGTTTTAGACAGTGCTCCATTTACCATCTGAAGCTGATTTAGCTCCCGTCTCCAATGTGTGTGTGTGTGTGTGTGTTCTAAATATATATATAACATTGTGGGGACCAGAATCTGTTTACACACCTGTCCCCATTAAAACATGTTAAGGTTTGAGCTAGGATTAGTTTTAGAAGCTTAGAGCAAGTCTCAACAACCTTAATGGATGTCTATGTTATGTCCCCGGAAACCATGGAGACAGGACTGTTTGTGTGTGTGTGTGTGTGTGTGTGTTTGTTGAGTGCCATTAGCCTGTTCCATCCAAGACTGTGCCTCATCAGACAAAACAGAGCAAAGTCCTCATTTGCTGCAAACTTGTAATAACAGTGATTTATAATCCGTCTACAAACTATTCCTCTCCTAAAGAACAGGCGCAGAGCTGGGTTTACCACAGCCCCGTGTCCAGACGACCACGTCCAGGAGACAAGTGTCCATAAGGCCACGTCTAGGTGACGGTGTTCAGAGGTTTGGTCTGCATGCTGTATGCAGGACACACAGTCTGAGAACGGAGAGGAGGAGAGGAGGAGAGTGTGTG